>NW_010512101.1:16182-20257 GCF_000687285.1 Phaethon lepturus
ATGTGTTTAAACTATAGAGAAATATTTATGACTGAGCAATATATGTTAAGTATAGATCTACTAATTTAATGGACTTAAGATGATACACTTGTAATAAGGTTGGGTTATTTAATTGCTATCATTAACCTGAAGTTTAAAGCTAGCTCAAAAGATAGGGGAACTGGAGTCTGAAAGGCACAGAATACATTTCCATGCATTCTGCTTTTCACTGCATTAACAAATATGCTTGTGTGCTGACATCGGTTTCAGACCAGGGAGAACAGAACTGGAAAAGGGAAAGTGATTGTCTAGCATGGATTCCTAGCAGTATCGCGGAGCAGGGAGATGCCTGGCTGCTGAAGGCTCAGCAGATGGGGAGTACTTGTGCCACCTCCTGTCATTAACATTACTGCATATTCAACGCTGTCTGTCTGAAATGTAACTGAGCAGTATGAACTTGTTAGTCTGCTGAGATCTCCTGGGAATAGATTTTTTCATGATGTTTCCAATACATCCCACTTCTAGTTGGTCTGAGAGTTGTGCGAGTACAGTCTTTTTCTCTTTGTTGGATTCAAAGTCTGCCTGAACCATACTGCTAGTGAAGGTGGGTGAGTGGGAGGGGTGCAGAGGAAACATGAGCGGTTATTGTGTTTGAGAAATTTAATTTCAAAAGTAACCAAAGATGAACCCAGATCTTTAAATCTGATCCCCATCTTGGGCTTCAGACCATCTGCTGTTGGTTTGGGCTTCTGCAAATCTCAGCGAAAGGCAATGGTAGCACAATCCTTCTGGCTGCTTCAGCCAAGTAAATCCCTTGGATAAAAAAATCCTAGTGCTTAGCGAGAGCTCCACAGAACATTCCTGAAACCATGCAGGTCAGACAAAGAGAAGGAACAGCAACTTTTATTTTTTAAAAAAGCAAAGTATTCTTGCCAGTCCATATATACATTCCCTATATACCTCTATATAGGCATAGATATCATAAGTAATTCAATAAAAGAGAGTATTTAATTCCCTGTTCTCATGTTTTTTCATGGCCTGGATTCCTATGAATGTTGGTGGGAGGCTGGTACAGGTTATGTGGACACTGGACTGTGATGCAGATGGAAGGGACTGTTTTGCCTATGGTGAGGAGATGATAATGCCAGACATCATTTTCCAAGAGGTGATTTGTGATTATGGCAGGGTTGGTCAGTCTTCAGTTGTTGCTTAGGGTTTAGCTCTTTACTAATCAAATATGTCTCTGGGTAATTTAGCAGAGGAACATCCCCTCCATGAGGAAAATGTGACTGCAGAATTCACTAGATAAGCTTTTAATAACTGTCCCTGATTTTTTTTCTAGTGGCCTTCAAAATTAGGAGGCTGGAAAAGCTCTACCTGATGAGGTAGAACCTCAGAGAATTTTTGTGACATCAAAGTAACTCCAAATAAAATCAGATTAATTCTGCCACTCTTTTAGTTGAAATGGGCTGGAATGATTCATGACTCATTCAAGACAGAGTTGTGCAATGTGAGAGTGAAGGCTAAAACCACTAACTAGGTGGCAGACTGGGGATTTGCACTGGGCTTGAGCAAGTATCACTTGCCCCATCAAAAATATTTCATTTTAGTTCAATGATGCTGATTTGATGCTGTGGGCAAGCAAGGTTGTTGGTTGGTTGGTTTTTGGGATTTTTTTTTTTTTATATGAAGTGCTGTGAGGCCATTGCCAAAGTGAAGTCTTTGACATAGAACTAATAAAATGATCAGTGAAACATTGGTGACTCTGGCAACTGAACAATAAAATATACTTTTTTTTTGTCAATATGCTGAAAGTTGCCTCCCACCACTTGCTGTCTTGGTCCACAGAGGCAATGAAGACTATTCCTCTCACTAATGCGCTCTCGCTCTCTTTTCTTTCCATTTATGTTTTAAATTAAGTAGTGGTCTGGCTTTTGGGCAGCTGAAATGAAGGATTCCCCATGCTGGTTAAAAAAAAGAATCCTTTCATAGTCATAGGATAAAAGCGAAGGGCTGAGAAGAAACGAGTCACAACTAAGGATGCGCAACCCCTGGAACTCCCACCCCTCAAAGAGACTCACATTGAGCTTCCCAGCTGAGCAGTGTAATGTGTGGAGCTCTGTTTGTTGTTTTGTTTGATGTCCTCTTTATTTCCTGTTTGTTAAGTGATCTGAAAGTAAAACAACCGGCTGACCAACCAAGGAAAAAAAATCCATTCAGAATTATAAATGGGGCCCAGCTGTGTAAGCTGGACTGCACAGACGCTGACTGAAATTGCCAAAAGGGCCCATGTGTCTTGTGTCCTTCACTCCATGGGCGCTCAGCCCTTGCAGAGTGATTGCTCTCATCTTCCTCTGAATGTCTGCCCCCTTTTGAAAGCATCTCTATCAAAACACTTAAATTCATTAACTCCTGACTACAGTCTCTTTTCATGTCAGTGCCTATCAGAACTAATGCTACTGGGGATAAGAGAGGGGAAGCCAGGGTAGTGGAAGCACAGATGGAAATGTCGCATCAGTCATCCGTACAAGTGCAGTATCAGTGGACAAAGGAAAAGGACTTGCAGAAAAGATTTCCCAAAGCACCTTTTGATATTAGTACCGGAGGATAAATGACCTGCAAGGACATGACCTGACTGTAGTCATGGTATGTCTTGCAGCCGGCTATCTTACAGCCATAATAAATTGCACAGACTATATCTATAGTGACCTGTGAATGACACAACAAAAAGAAAATCCTTCCTCACCTTGCCTGCTGCTACAGGAATACAGGCTGTGCAAGGTGTTGTCTTGAAAGTTATTTGCTTTTCTTGGGAGGAGAGAAAAAAGTAAGAAGAAAAACTCAAACAAGAGGAGTTTATGCACACTGCTGCAACCAATATAAAAGTTGGACTACATAAAACTAGGTCTCTGCAGACAATAGGTAGGTAAATAACCATGCACCTCAATGCTAAAGTAAAGATGATAATACTTAATTCCAAATAAAATCTATTAGTGCCTGAACCCTAAGTGTATTGACAAAGGCTTTATTCTTTTCAATAGACTCACCAGTACTGGGTGAAGAGGGGGAAAAATCCAAAACATCTCTGTGCATTCAATTTTTTTTTTTTTTAAAGAAAGCAGCAGGAAAAACTTCAGTGACTTGACCTTTCTCAGCATAACTTTATGAAGGGCAGCATGGGCAAAGAAAAAAAATGTTTTTCTTTCTAAAAGAAAAATGTTACCCTCTCACCTAGCATTCGTAATCTCCTAAGTACTTGATTGCTATGTCTATAGATAGAGGGTTTGAAAACACAAAATCATTTCCAGACTGTTACTGATCTCATGAATGACTTCTGTAAAGTCACTTCATTTTTTGCTTCACCTTTGCCATCTGCAGAAGATTTTCTGGCAGAAAACACTGTTTAAGAGCTGTTTTCTGCCTTTACTTGCAGAAGCTGTTCCATGCAGCAGATGGAGTTTTCCCTTCCTGACCTTCTGCATGGCTGGGGCAGAGGATGTAGGATGGAGCTCAGGCATGTGCAACGGCTCCAAAGGTAGGCAGGGCACGCTTTGTGGTGGTGGGACACTCAGCCTCTGGTGCTGCTCCTACGCTGGCAGACTCAGAGGAAAGCATGGAGAAGCCTAGAGGGATGACTAAGCCCCCTGAATGCTCTGTACGGAGAGAGAGGGGAAGGAGGTGAGCCTGGAGCAGGCTCTGCAGGCTGTCTGGGGACCAGCCAGTGGGGAAAGGAGAGGGAGCTGAAAGCAACTGCTTTCATGCCCATGTAGTGAGATGTCAGCCAGGGGTAATATTGACTTGGGCCAATGCTCTGGTAAGTCCAGCCAAGGGGAAACCCATCCCTGCTGAGGCACATGATGCAGGCACTAACAAAACAGGTGCCAACACCTCTCATCCTACCCGGCTTCCCCTGCGGGCCAGGCAGGCAGGGTGCTCTGCCGGGCTCGGGGCTGCTGGGGTGGCAGTGTCTGTTGCAGGGTCGGGGAGCGGCAGCACCTCTCCCGGCCTGGCCGAGGCTGGGGCGGGTGGCCCTGGCGAGGACCCCAGCTTCTCCGTCCCTGGGACACTGGACACTGTTTGCGTCACAGCCGCGAGA
>NW_010512102.1:0-31110 GCF_000687285.1 Phaethon lepturus
TCTTGAGCGTTGTCTCTCCGCGCCAGGTCCTGCATCCTCAGCGAGGTGTCCACGCGCTCCCGTTCTAAGCTGCCTTCGGGGAAGAACGTCCTTCTGCTGGGTGAGAAAAGCGTCCCGATCCCTTCCCTTCCCTGCGGCGCTCAAGCTTGCTCCTTAACCCTCTCATGGGCCTCCGGAGCTTCTCCGTGTTTAGTGCCCGAAGGCGGGGGCGAGTGGATGATGGTGGCAAGGGGCTGGCTAAACCCTCTCGCTTCCTCCCTTTCCTGTTTTTTGCTTCATTTTGGGTATCCAATATCCAGAGATGCTTGAGGTAGCCCCCTCATCGTAGGTACCTCGCCATAATACCCTTACTGGCCTCCCGCCCTAGTCCCTGAAGTGGAGGTGGCTTGGAAGGGTGGTTTTCTTATTGTTTTTTTCCCCCGATGAGTGTTGATTTCGGCGTGCGTGCGGGTCCTTTAACCTTTCCCTGAAACCAGCCCTCGTTCGTGCAGCCAGCGCTGCTTGCTGGTCCTTACGGCGTGTCATACAAACGCAAAAATCGCTTGCGCGGCCCGTAGGGTATCAATGACGGCTGCTCCCTGTGGGCCGGCGGGCGGGGTAGGCTGTATATGGGCGTGTTGGCCGTGCGCTGCCCGCATGCCGTGGGCTCGCCGGCAACCCATAGCATCAGCAAGTTGTGCGGCCGCAGCAGCGGCGACGGCATCGTTTACTGCTCCAGGCTTTCATTGTGTTCTGTTATCTCCACCCAGTGCCTTAGTCCAGCCTTGCGTTTGGCAAGGATTAGGAGTTGCAGAATGGGACTTTGATAGGGAGATAATGAGGGATCCAGCTGTTATTCAGTGCTGAGGGAAATAAGAAAAATGGTGTGTCAAGCAAAATTCAGAAACTTCATGGGGGAGGGGGAGAAATGGATGCTCTCAAATGTGTGTGTAAGTATTATCGCTATTATTATTAGTGTGGTGGGGTTTTTTTTTTTCCCCCTGAAAGACTATTAAATACTATTACCAGTAGACAATTTAATGAATCCGAATGGATGGATTTGTTAACTAGCTGCTTTTTCCTTGCTTTGCCAACCTCCCTGTCCCCAGAAAGAACTGTGTGTTAGTATTTGGAAACGTGACTAAAACCCAGTGAGGATATTAATGTGGACTCTATGCACACTATCATTCTATGTAGTCTTGTGGTTTGTACTCTCAAGACTTTTCAAGTTAGGTTTTTTCCTCTGTAATCCTAAAGCAATCACTGTGGCCCTTTTCCTCCTTTTTTGATAAGTGGTGGTAAAACTCAAATTGTGCAAGAATGATGGGATGGTCTAGTTAACCTGTTAACACCTCTTATAGGACTTAACTACCCTTTAATTTGTTGCTTTTTATGTTATGTAATTAAGTAGGATATTGAGATTGGAAGTTCTATTGATATTAAAGAAAGGAAAGATTTCATAATGATTGACAGCTTTTTATATGATACTTTGAAACTAAATTGGATGAATGTCCTTGTTGAAGTTGGAAGATTCTTCAAGTTGTGACCCTTGCCAAGAAGATCACACTCTTGTTCTTCTTTTCTCTTCATAGTCAGGCAATCCTTAGTACTCAGTAACTGAAGACTGTGCTTCCTTCAAAACTAGAGAGAGTACCATAGAATGTTTCCAAATGCTCATCTAGTTTGTGATTTATGTAGAGCTTATAGAATGACTTGATGTAACTGTTTTTGGGTTTTGACTGATGCTTTTTTTTTTTTAAGATGTGTAGATTTGTAGAAGAAATTCTAGTTTGTTCGTAGGAATTGTGTTTTCTAGAAGGCCATGGTCCAAAGAAAAAAAGGTTTGGCATGTATTTAGGAAAAATAACATCAGATCTGACGATTGGCCAAGGAGGACCACGGACATGTTCTTTGTGAGGATATCTAATCCATGTATTACACTTTGCTGTTCACTTGCAAGTCATGATGCTGCTCCTGAAGCATCCTGGCACAGGAAAAGCAGAGATCTTACGTATTCTGTATTGGACAAATTCACTATGTGAAGTTCTGTCTCTTCAGCTTCTCAACCTGTGTGTTTGCAACTTTTCTGTTATCTCACATTTTCTCTATTTTTAAGCTTTGTTCCTTCAAACAGTTTTGGACCAGCTTTTGTTGTTAATACAGATCACTTCTTGCCATGGCTATCTTAGTTTCACCACTCTTCGAATACTTTTAAGAAGGAGTTGTAAAGTCGGCCGGGTCTTGATGGTTTTCACTAATTTTTGGTAGGCCAATATTTGCAGTACAAACAGTGTATTGGTCGAAACTTCCTAGCTGAAACATGATATGTAATGACAAATTAATGCTTATTTTTAACACAAACTGCATTAAAAAAAAAAAAAATCCCAACAACAACAAACCCTTAGCCTCCAACCAACCCCTTTGCCCCTGAAAAAAAAAAAAAAAAAAAACAAAAACAGAAAAATCCCACCACTTAGTGTTTTTTTTGTTTGCTATGACAAGTTTTTTAATTTGCCTGCAGCATTTATATTTTTCAAACACTGTATGCTGAGTTGTTCTGGGAACCTGGCTATGTCTGGCATGCTAATTCTGCTATTTCAGTATTTATTTTTAGCTATGTTAACATCTCATTTTTAAGAACCTGGAAAGCAGTTCAAGACATCGCAGAAATAACTAAAGGAAGCTGGAATGCCAAATGTTACTCTCTAGATATGGCACATGGTTTTATGAAGTGAAGGTTAACATATAATACTGGTAATTCTTTGCTCAAAATCAGCAAAAAAAAATAGTTTAACTTACAGTTTTGCTTCTTTAAAATTGTTTCACTTACAGATATTTTGTCAGTAGCTATTTTTCTGTGAAGACTTTAAACTTTGATTGGCACCACATGTAGTATAAAAGCATTTTTCTGTTCTTGTATGAACAAATAATAAAAACGCAAACTTTCCTAAATGTTTCTGTAAGGCAAGCATGCTCTGATTCCTAGGCAGTTCTGTCATAGTGACTATAGCTACCTTGCTTAGCAAACTATACCAGCAGAAAACATAAGATGTCCCTGCTTTCTCAAGGAAATTGGGTGCTCTCAGTGACATTTCTAGCTACTTTTTGCAGATAGCCAAAGGAGAGGGGGGTGGTGGTGGTGTTGCTGGTGCTTTCTCCACCCTAACACCCCTGCTCCCAAACAGTCTTTTCTGCTCACTTGTATAATAAAAAGGTAGCTGTTCAGAGGAGATTAATGCTTTGTTGAGTGTGATGAGAAAACTGGCACTTAAAACTGGGAGCTTTCTTGTTAATTCCTTTCCTGTTTGAACCAGCAAGTGGAATAGAGGGAACAGCCAAAAAGTCACCATTGCAGGTTAGGGATGGAATCCATAGTGTTATAGAATGTGCAAAGGCTTGAATTCAGAGACCTAAACTAATCATTTATCCAACAAACTGCAGCATGCATTCAATCAGTGATGTTCAAAGTCATTCCAGGGTGCACAAGAAAACAGGCTCCTTGCTGGCAAGTGAACTGAATATCTGCTTTCTATCTGGCTTTGTATTTCATACATTCCTCTCTCTCTGAAGCACAGTACATTCTTTGCTTGCAATTCTAATGATGTCAAACCATCCAGTGACACAGGTGCACCTGACTCCAAGTGTCTGTATTGCACACTTAAAGCTTCTACTGAATCACTACCATTTTGGTTTTCTTTGTGTTTCACCCCACTTGGTGATAAAGGTTTTGAGTTTGTTGGGCAGAGAGTGTTCATCTGCCTCATGTCCACATTTTCTCTTTACCCCAGACATCTCACTTTTCAGGGCCAGGCCTGTTTGTTTGAATCTTTGAGCTCTGCTCCTGTCCAGTTGCTGTCAGGATGCTTGAGAAGAGGTTTCCACAGTCTACAGCTAATTTACAGGTACACTTTTCTGTGTGTACATGTATTGGGAATACTGTTATTGTAGAAAATCATACATCTTGAAGAGCTGTTTTAGCTTGCTTTCTCTTAGTGGACCCATGGAATATAATGAACTTCAAAATTAAGTTCTGATACAGCAGACTGTCATGAGAGTATATAAAATCTGCTTACCTAAATTTATACTCAACATTATAAAAATGACTTGTCCATTTTATTTTTTCATATTCAAATAGCTGAAAGTTTCACTGTGATCATTTCATCATTACAGCTGATGAAATACTGTTTGTTGATACTGTTTTTATTGTTTATCTCAAATGTTTCTTAATTTGCTAGTACTGCAGAAGTTCAGTCAGCTGCTTTTCCTCCTCATCTTGCAACTTCTTCACCTTTTACAGGTTATGAAAGCCTTCCAAAAAAGTTTTGTTTCAATCAGCAGAGTTACATTTCTAAAGTGTCAATTGTTTTAATGGGGCATTGATCTAGATAAAATTCTAATTGGTTGTTTTGCAGCTGCATTTTTTTTTTTTTAAGAACTAAGTGGTACTATTTTGTAGTGTCCTTCCTGCTGTAATACCTTTCCAAAAAGCCAGAATTACATGGCTGCTGTGTAGTAAAACTTACTTAGAACAGCTTGGGAAGTTGTAAAATTCTTGACTTGCAGTTATTTTAATTTGTCTCTGCTTTGCCAGAGGTGCTGCCGATGACTGGATCTATATCTGAAATAGCTCTAAAGGTGAGAAACAATGAAAGGAATGGTGTTTGTGTTCTCCAGGCAGGTTAGTGGCAGGAGTACCAATAAAGACCTAAAGACCTCCCCTTGATAGTAACAGGGGATTATTCTATTTAGGTAGTGAACCTAGGTAAAATACACTAGATGACCTACTGCTGTGTTAAAAGGAGAAGGCTTGTGTTAGAGATGTATGCTGTTTATGCTATAGAATTCTTTGCAGTATTTGGCTTTCTCTCACTGACTGTGGCTTTTTCCAAGCATAAGTAACACTGTTACTGCTGTACCTGTTTCCACAATCAGACCATGTATTCTTGTGGTGCAAGGACTTGACAAAAAGCATGCTGAACAGTTGTCTACAATCTGCTTTCTAGCATGTTTGCAGAAGTGCAATTAAGGTGCTCCTCTGAAAAGTTATTTAATTTTTCAGTGCCACAAAGATACCAAATGAATCATATGTGAGAGGAAAGGCTGACGTGGTACAGTAAAATAAACTTGGAGAAGTGTTTTGTCTAATGAGTAAATTATAATTTAGTGGCAAGTTATTTGAAGACTTGGTAGCTCACAATAAGTAGGTCATACCATGTTGTTTTTAGGGATTCTAGAGAAGGATCTCATCAGCGTAATTAATTTTGTTCTTCAGTTTTCTGAAAGCAAACTAAATTTGGCTTACTCTGATTATTTTGGTCTTGTTCTGAAAAAGGCATTCTTCAATTACTATAGTATGTGTAAACAAGTCTTTCATGAATATGCAGCTGTGGAAAAAGCAGTTATTAGCTTGAGGAGTGTTTTATCTTGAAAATATCTATAGTACACATGTGCTTCGTTCTAGTAGGAAGAAGACTTATGTCTCTACTCCAGTGTCTTACGATTCAGGCATTCCACATGGTTTGGAATAGAGATCGCTCTGTGATTCTGGGAAGGCATCTTTGCCCTGTTTGGTAACTCAGGTTTGGGTTTGACTTTGTTCTATCATATTTAAGTCAGGTGGGGTTTTTTTAATTAATAAAAATGTTCACTATTTTATGTTAGAAATATTAGATGTTGTGAATTGTTCTACTCAGAAACTTTTGTTTTTAAAAAGTATAGATAGTTCACAAAAATAAGCCTTTTTGGGTGGCGGAAGGGGTTAATTAGAACCATTATCTCTAGTTTTGCTTGGCCTTGCTTGAACATATTTTTTAGAGATGAGTTGTAGAATTCCCATACCAAGCTGAATTTTAATTGATGGTTTTAAAAAGCAAACAAACTCCATCAAGGAACCAGTAGGATTATAGATTACACATAATTTAAGGGCATCCAGGGCTTTTCAAAGTGCTGATGAGAAAAATCAGAGCCTGGGATGGAAGGGGGGCAGACCAACGATACTGATGACAAAAGAAACATTCACCTCTTGCTTCTTTACCTTGCCATATTTTAAACACACATGACACTTTACAGTGGAGAAACAATTTAAATAAAAAATCAAAACTCATGTCTGTCCTGGACATAACACATTGATTGCTCTTCCATGTAAAGACTTCCGTGAGAAGTAAGAAATGTCTTTAGACAAGTGAAAATCTAGTTCTGTTTTCATTTTCTAAACTAAAAAAAAAAAAAAGTGGAAATAGCACGAGTAGTAAATATTCTTAAGTTTTAAACATTTAATTGGCAGTTTAGAGAAGGTCTGTAATAGAGAGCCCAGGTTCTCTCTAATGTGATTGTTTATGGTTGAACAGTTTTAGTAGCAGTTCATAGATAAGTGCTTGCTTGCCTTTCATTCACCTCATTGCCCACCCTTCCCATGTATGGGTGACTATTCTGATAAATTTTTGTACTTTAGCAGAATATCTAGTGATATTCCATTTTCTGCTCTGTAAATACACTTTTTGCCTTGGACTAGTGAGAAGGGAGGGAAGCTGGGCAGGGTTTTGTATTATGACTTCCTAGATCTTTGAGGGCAGGAACAAGGATGGACCATCATCAGACTGTTTTGTAGACAGAATAGCACCTTGGACAAAGAAGCTTTGAGGAGCACAACCCCAAAATTGAGGGACTTATCGGAGGAGTGAAGTGTAGCAGTGTGGGGATAAAAATGAAACTGCTTTTTTTAGTTGAGTACAAGACTTTATGTTTTGTTAACAAGATGGTGAAATACTGTAAGCAGATCAGTTTGGCTTTGTTTCAACTGCTTCCTAGCCTGACTTTTCAGCAAAATTAAATCTGTTGTCCCTCTTACTTTTGTTCAGGTCTAGTGTATAGCACTGCTTGTTGGCAGCATCACTTCTGTTTCCTCACTGTAGTATTAATGAGTAAGTGCAGTTGGTGTCATGGAGAATTTTAGTTCTTTATGATTTACTTTGGAAATGGAGGACCTTTCATGTTGCTTACAAAAGAAGGATGCAAGTTCTTAAATCTGCAATGATCTACTTGATTTTTACTCTACCTTGCAATTCTATGTTAAGAATTGTCAGGAATGTTTTGCTCTGTGAGCTTATGTACAGAAGTCAATTGTTAATTTGATTATCAGAGGGTTAAAAATAAAGAAGCTAAAGGATTTTCGATCTCAAAGTCTTGGAGGAAAGATGATGATGTTGATAACACTTTTTGGAGGTGTATGAGGCTCTGTTTTATATATTGTTTCAGTAGCATGTTAAAAAAATAATTTCTGTTTCATAATGTATGAATATACAATGATATTTAAGTCTGAAGAATATTAAGTTTTTCCTTTTGTTTGAAACTAAGCAGCATTGCTTTTTTCATGCACTTTAGAGATATCCAGAGATACTTAGATGTCTTAGGGTTTTTAATTTCAAATGCCATATGTGTGTATATAAGTATACTTAGAAGTAGATAGGCTTTTTTTGAAAGTTAGTTTCTCAATAAGTTCCTGATAGTACTTGGGCTAATTGCATTGTTATGGTTTCCATTACTCATCCAGCCTAAAATAGCTAATAGACTTTCATTTTGTCACAAATACTTCCCTCCTCCTTTGGTAGAGTGAAGCTTCCATACATACTAAAGGCATTGTAATAAAAGATTTGAGTTTTGAGAAGTCTTAAAAGCTAGCATTACATGCACTTAGAATTTTGCTAATGAGACTTGTAATAACCTCATGAGTTTTCCATAAGCACTGGTTTTGATTGATTTTTATTTTTATACTCTTGCTGAAGAGTAACTACAAAGCAAAATTATACTGCTGCTCTTTCTCAGCATAACTTGATATATTCAGTGTTGACTTTTCAGATGTTTTGTTTTGAAGACTTCAGGTTGGAAAAATGTACTAATAACAAGGATACAAATCTGCAGCTGTCACAATTTTAAAAGGTATATGCAACATACTAACAATAGAAAAGAGAGGTAGATGGAACCTCAAGTCTTAGCATGTTCTCTTGGCCAAGGCAGTCATCTTTTCTCAACTTTTTATGATGAATCGTGTGGGCAAAAAGGAAGCAGTCCTTATGTCATAAATGGTGGTCCTGGTTTTAATTTGGCAGCTTTTGCCATAATATTGACGCTAGTTTGGCTTAAATCTGAAGACTCTGGATCTCCTATGGAATAGGGCACATATGGCTAGGCAGCTATCTTGCACCCTTGCAAGCAAGTTAACCTATTCGTAGACTACTCAGTTTATGCATTGCTAACTTGTTTTGGACCACTTGTCAGTATTGCTTCTAATCCTTTTTTCCCCCAGATCTTTTTTTTCCTCTTCTGTCATCTGCAAACTGTACTGTTCTCTTCATTTACCTGAGTAATTAATGAAAGTAGTATCATCCCCTTCAAACTCCACTGGTGCACCATTCTGGCGCTCTAGTGAATGGTGAGCACTGCTCTCTGCATACAGTAACTTGTATGATACAGTTACGCATGTCAATGATCCACCTACCTGATCTTGGTGTTTTGAAATGGGTGGATATTTGCTAAGGAAGAGGGAGTAGAGAATCTTTTTCACAGAACCGATTAACTAATACCATAATGGAAGGCTGAAATGACTGCTGTGCTTACATATGTGTACTAATTTTACATCAAATCAACTTGTCTTATGCTGTACCAATAACATTTCTTTCTGTGTAGGCTCTGAAGATAATTACTAGAAAACTTGAGGAGAGAAAATAAAATTCTAGCTCTTATTTTGTCGTAAGACATTACCTTAACAGTACTGAACTTCAGTTTACTTCAGGCATTTGGAAATACGGGCGTGGGGAGGACGCACAACACATAGCCGTAAGGGTCTTGTGGGATGTATATTTCAAGTTTGCCTGTATTGTTTAGCATGGGCACTTTCAAACAATAAAGTTCCGTAGATATTAGCATTTGTATAAGTATGTTTTAGTTTAAACTGCTTAAGTGTGTCTTTTGTCATGTTTAGAACTCTTTCTTAACCACAGATGTTTCTTAGACTTAAGATGCAGACTTTTTTTTTAAGAACTGTCAGATTTACTTTGCAGAAGATGCTAAACTTTCCCAATGCAAACAAGTTGTAATCTTTATTGCCACCTACGTGAAACAAACCAGTATGCAAGAAAGCTTAGCTAGCGGTCAGTTGTTCTGAGAAACTTGGAAAGCTGTTAAGTGCAACCCCTCTTTAAAAGGAAGACAAAACAAGACTTGTTATTACCTTTTGAGCCTCCTTCTGGCACAAATGAAGTGAAGGTGCCTGTTCAAAAAGGTAAAATAACAGAATGAATCGTGCAGGTAACATTGGCTAAAGTAATAGCAACTTCAGCAGCATAACATGTTAGTGCAGCAGCTCTTAATATTTGTAGATGACAAATTTAAGAAGCTTGGATAAGTATTTGGGTGAGGGCAGAGGAATTGCGATTCACCTCTGGTAAAGAAGCTTGAACTCTTCACTTCTTGGGCAGAACTTTTAAATAAAAGAATAGCCTCACAAGAAGAGGAGTAACTTGGTGTATGAATAGAAAATAGCTGTGTTTTCTAATGTTTATTTAAAATTAGCTATAATTGTTTTCTTAGGTGTGTCTTGATTTAATACAGTTAAGGACCTAGCAAATTAACTTTTTCAACATTTAAAGAGTTTAACTTAGATACAACTTCATTTTTCACTTTTCTACGCTTAACTAGATTTTAAACTTCAGTCTCATCTTACTTTTCTCTCTTTTTTTTTTAATGCCTTTTTAAAATTCCCTGGACTACTTAGAGTAAACAAACTTAGCTTGCTGGTAGCTTCCGCACTGTTAGCAAAAGCTGAACTCTAAATTGAAGACTTCATGCAGTAATCTTGATATGTTGAGTAAACTCAAAATCAGTCTCTCAAAGGTTAATTCTTTTGCTCTTTTCTGTGGTTATATTTGTAGTCTTTTTAATGCAGCCATAATATTTTCTAGAAGATCATGGACAATTCCCTTTAAAGGGAAAACTTCATCATTGGGTTTAGCAATAAAAACTACTGTGCTTGAACTCTTTTCTTTGTTACATAGTTAAAAGCAAGTGTTTATGTCAACGAAATCGGGAATAAACCTCGTAACACCAATGTAGTGTTAAAAGGCAGGCATTCTTTATTCACGGTTATTTCATGGTTACATTTATACTCTCCAGGGATAGGTGAGACTTGGTAAAAAAAACCTAGATGTTTGGTATAAAACTGATAAGGTACTTCTCAGGAACCTGGATTTAATCTTAATTTTATAACCTGTGACTGAGTTCCAAGAATTTTCTCATGTCTAACTGCTATGTGCCCACTGTACTGCCAAATTAGAGTGGCAAAACCCAACTTTGTGTCCAAATTCAGCTTGGTTACTCTTTCAAACTGGAAAAACTGCACGTGAAGTTTTCCGGCTCTGCGACATGTGGTTTCCAGTAGAAGCTTTTCAAGAAGAATCTCTGGCAGTCTCAACTAGGTGTTTACACTGTGCTTATGCTGTAAGGTTCATTGGAGGAGAGAATAGTACTGAATGGATCTGGATTGCAGGCTTGTCACTGCATATATACCCAAATACGCATGTATTGTAGGGCAATGGGCTTACTGTTTGTCGCCTTTTTTTAAGGGTTCTTTAGACCTGTAAAGAGAAAAGATGCAAAGAAACCAACCATAAAAGCTAAGGAAACAGATTTGCCTTACTGAGCCTGGTGTTTTGTGCTGTTTGGTATGAGAGAGTTCTAAATAGTATTCTTCTCATTGTTAGATGAGCTTACTATGACTTGAACTCTACTTTAGAAAGACTTTCTTAACACTTTGGTTGCAGTTGACAGACCGACAGTGAGGTGCTTAACTATCCTGAAGGTATCTTTTTAAAGATATGTATAAGAGCCTATTTCACATGGGATATTTAGTGGCATAATTGCGTTTATCAGTAATTAGAAATAAGGTTTGAAGCTAAGGCATGCACTTTGAACAGATGGATGAGCTGGTCAAAGCCTGCTGTATTTCAAAACTTCAATGAGCTCCATCACCTTGTTAGTATATGGTTTCCTTCTTGCCCCAGGTAGTTTTTAATATGTGACTGTGACTAAAGATTGAGTGGTATTTAACTTCTGTCTCTCCAGGTGAAGATGGAGCAGGTAAAACTAGCTTAATAGGAAAAATTCAAGGAATAGAAGAATACAAAAAAGGAAGAGGAATGGAGTATTTGTATTTAAATGTGCATGATGAGGATCGAGATGGTAAGTTTGTATTTCTAATAATATCTTAAACCAGTTTGAAAGCAATGGTTCAGTAGTGTGATGTTTGGAATGACACTGGGATATTTTTCTTTATAATTTGCATGCGTGCAGCTTAGGCCATGAGTTACTTGTATCATGAGGAAGTTTCCCAGTGTAATTCCTTTCATAGATACCATGAATGACCACTTAAGTGGTAGAGGAGGACAAGAACCTAGTCAAGAGAAAAGGCTGTAAAGACCAGGGAAGCAGCCTTAGCTGCAACATGCTGAATGGATGGTAGGCAAAAGTGCATTCCTCAGGCCTAAAAGAAAAGGTGCTCAGGCTCTTATCTTGCATCTCAATTATTGTAGCAAGTATGTATCTTTTTGAACATACAGACAAACCTTTGTCTTGGTGGTATCAGAAGCTGCAAGACTACATGTGTTGATGGCTAGGAAAATGTCTGCAATGCTAAAAGAGATTTTAAAAACAAACAACAACAAAAACCCAAACCACCAACCCAAAAATGTGAAGGAAGGGCAAATTAAAGTAGAAGCTGTGTTTCAGCTGGCTTGAGTTGGATTATGGCTAGAAGGTAAAAAGGATGTTTAAGATCCAGACCCCAAATATCTGCAGTTATGGAATAGCTAATTCATGCTTATATATGGAGGAACAAGGGAAGGAATATGACCAGGTACTGTAGAGGTGGGATGAATTATCTAGAGGCAATACTTAAGAGGGAGTGAGGTGTGAGTAAGGATATACTGGGATCTGTGGGGAAAAATGGGAACTCTTGTCTGTACTATAAGAACAAATATAGGTAGAAGGAGAACCAGAAGTTGGCCCCTTTTTTTCTGAAACCACCAGCTTTCCTGACTTCATGTCTGACTATTGGTCTCGAGTATGACTTGACCAGAATTGGGACTTGGATCTAAATTACTTCCTCAGAACTTCTGTAACAAGTAATAAAAACATACCTGAAGGCAAAATATATTAAGCTACCTAATTTTGAATCGCCAGCTCTTTATTTGCTGTAACAGCATCTCTGAATATTGGGGCCGGGGAGGGACGGGAAGCAGTGGGATGGTCTGTTTGTATGGTGATTGTCCTTTTTGTTGCCTGCTAAGTCCATCTAAATCATTACAAACTTGTAGTTCTGCTCCAAGAACTTCTTTCTGAAGGGCCAAGGTACATTCTGTTCTTTAAGAGTTATATAGGCATATCACATTGGCATTTTGAAGGGGAGATGGCAGTCCTTGAGAGCTGAGCAAACCAAGGGCTGAGCGAACCAAGGGCTGAGAAGGAATGGCTGAGTTCACCCAGTTCCCCCCTTATGTGTTGCATCTTGAAGAAAACATTTTCCCTCTCTAAAATGGTGAACATTAATTTTGGAAGTGTTGAGTGCAATCTCTGGATTCTTACTTTCAGGTAATATATTTAACATCTTCAGCCATTAAACATCAGGGTTTGGAAGGTGGAGTTCTCCACAAGCTACAGTTCGCTGTGTTGTTCAATTGACCGATAAAACATCATCTGCTTTCTTCCTTGTATTTTACATGTCTAAAGAAGATTTAATATCCATTATGTAGTGAACTGTTTCAAGTAAGTCTCATAAAATGTTTTTCCTTTTTTTTTTTTGTAGACCAAACAAGATGTAACGTATGGATTTTGGATGGTGACCTGTATCACAAAGGTCTTCTTAAATTTGCGATGGAGGCAAGCTCTCTAAAGGACACTCTAATTATGTTGGTAGTAGACATGTCTAGGCCTTGGACTGCACTGGATTCTTTACAAAAGTGGGCAAGTGTTGTAAGAGAACATATTGACAAGTTAAAAATTCCTCCTGAAGAAATGAAAGAAATGGAACGAAAGTGTGAGTATTCTGCAGATATGTAGGAATCCATTTAAATCAAATATGCTTTATGCTTTATGCACCATTTAATCTCTCCATTGCAGTCTTTTCATTCTTTGGAAATGTTACTTAAAATTAGGAGTTACCAAGCAAGTCCAGCCTCAGATAAATCTCAAGTAGCTATATCAAAAATACCAGTATTTCTTTCAAACAGAAATACCTTTGGCGGGGGCAGGGAGCTTTCAGAATTAATACAGCTGGGTTGAATTTACAGTCTTGCTTCTTACAGATTTTTCTAGACACTATTCTTCAAGTGGAAAAACTCCTTAGCTTTCAATTTTTTAATTTTATTTATTTATTTTAAAGGCAAATCAATCCATCAGCTTTTTAACTGTTCATGTAATTAGTCAGTCTAGAGCATTTGGGACCTGTTCCCTGCCTACCAAAAGCGTAAATGTTGAAAGGATTCATGGCAGCATGGTAATGTCTGGGCCCTTTCTATTTGAAGAGTTTTATCGTAATCATTATTGACACTAATGCAGCTATATGTTTGTTTTGGCATGGATATGATATAGCTCTGTCAGTGTCTTGTCTTTTCAGTTTTAAGCATGTAGAACACAAAGATTTTGCAGGATTCCTTAAACTATCTGACTGAACTCACTAACATGATAGCTCTGTGTTACTTTTGGGTAGCAGCTGTATATCCTTTGGAGTACTAAAACATTAGTCTTTCCCATTCATCTCTCAGTGAATTACTACAAGGGAGAGCATTTGAGAAAGCTGTGTGTTAAGATCAAATAGCATGATTAAATTTTGTTTATAGGTCTGAAGTTGCTCTCTGAAACTGGTACGTTCTTAAGCAACTGACTGCCAAATTGCTGAAGGCCTTTTTCAGAAATGCAGGTTGTAGCCATGCTGTGATAAAGTAGCCCATAAAGTGACAGTTATAGATACTCTGGGATAGGGGGAAGGGGATTGGTGGGTTTGTTTATTCTTTTGAGAGAGAGATTCTTTTAAGGGAAGTGTCATCCTTGAGAATTGTATCTTCCACAACAAGACCTTGTGTAGGAGGGAGGAGCTGAGCTCTTCTGGGTGTGGTTTTTGGTTTGGTTTTGGTTTGGTTTTGGGGGGGTGGTGTTAGTGTGTGTGTAACCCCCCTCCCTCCCCCGCCCAACAGTTTCAGGGCAGTATTTTACTGGACAAAAGTAGTAAGGACACAGTATCTATGTTAATAAAAATGTGTAGGCTGATAGTTTTGCTTCTTTACTGACTGAGCAAACAGAATAGTGAAACTCTACAAAATCCATGAGGAAGAGAGTCAAGAAAAACAGCTACTCATTAAAACTTTTATCTGCTCTCTTGTTCTTTTATCACCTGGTCTAACTCTTACAGATATTGATGGTTTTGTGTGTCAGGTATAATAGAAGCCCTGGACACAATCCAGATATGACTGGAAGCAGTTTTTTGTTTTGAACCTCCTGTGATGTGCCTTCATGCATTGCTAGGCCGTGAGTAGCTCGACACTGCCAAAAGGAGGAGGGAGGAATCTTGCTTGCCTGACCTCTGGCTATGTGGTCCTACTTTTATTCTTGTCTCAGGCTCAGTGCTCCTGAGAGGCTCCTACGAGCTGATTTAATTTGCTAACAGGACCAAAATCTACTGAGGGTTTGTATTTGTAGTTTTCTGCAGCTGTGCTACTGTGTTTGTCTTCCAGTTCTAGCAACTTAACTCCACTCAAAGATGGACCCTGTGAGGATGAAGACTGATATGGGAAGGCATTAGGGGATAGCATACCCTGTGAAGGGTTGAAATAGCTCTTCCTGTTACTGAACTCAGCTATGTCTAATGAAGCCTTGTGGCCTGGTTACTTTAATTGTGTCTCTAAGGAAGACCTGAGATTGTATTCCACAGTCTTTGAGCTGTGATATAGTACGTAAGTCCTCCTTTTTACTTTTTTTCTGTACTTGTATAAAGATTAGCGTGTCATGAATATATAGTTAGAATTTTAGGAATCCACTGGAGGACTTCTAGCACTGGAGTAATGTGACTTTTATTTTAGCATGCAATTATCCCAGAACAGACAGGATTGCTGCGTAGGAAAGATGCCAGCCACTCAAGGGAATGTCTTGGTGAGAACTCTGCATTTAGAACATGGTCAATTTGGGAGGCTCTCGGACAAGACTGAAGTAGCAGCATCCCCTGACTAAGAGCCTGAGTTGACTGTTAGTAAAGATGATAATCTCTGCGTGTGCTTTTTGTTATTGTGAACTCCAAGATCTGTAGGAAAGTTGAATAATCTTGGCCCAATACATCTTTTTCTCTAGGGTATTGAAACAAGTCTTGCTCTGTTAATTCAACTAATGCTTTTCTACATATGAACTCAGAGGGCTTCAATCAGTTTAGCGAAGGTAGTGGTGGATTAACAGAAATTGGGATGAAGTGGTGAGAATGGACTGGAGTAATTAGCTACTTGCGTGCAGTATGCAGCTGAATTGTCTTGCTGTCTGGTGGTTTGGTTTTTTTTTTTTGGCTGAATCAGGATGTGCTACTCATGGAAAAGTAACGAGAGATGGAGTCTGGTAGAATCTTGTCTCTGCTGTGTGAAACAGGACATGCAATGTGGAAAGTGCGGACATTTTATGCCTAATATTGCATTGCTGACTATAGGAATAGTAAGTGACTGTGTAATTAGAGGTTTGGGTGTATGCATCAGAACCTGACAAGAGTGTTACACTTGGGACTTTATCCTTTTTTTTTTTTTTAATTCTCGTTTATATTCTGACTTAACTCTTTGCTAAATTTTAAAGTAGTATCTGATCTATTGCGAAAGCATACCAAATATTTAATAAGCTGTTAACTAATTATAAACACTAACGTTTGTGTGTTCTTTTTGCTTATTACTACTGTAGATGCACTGTACAGAGAGGTGTGGACAAAGGGGTTTTAGAAAAACCCTGGTATACAGTAGCAGCTAAGCAATATCTGTATGGCTTAATTCTGTTTGTTCTAGCAAACTGTTCCATTAATTTTGCCAAGAAGAATGCAAGGAAATTTATATCCTTTAGGAAATGTATCGAGCAACAATAGTTACTATTAACTGCTTAGTAGTTCCACAATGATAAAATAAAAATGGATTAATGCTGTCCCTATGGACAGTTTCACTGGATCGTGTTCTGGCTGCTGATAAAGCAGATCTCAAACCTACTACTTCTTTCTTGTGCTTTACAGAGCAAACAAATGGTCAGCACTTGGTGCATGTTCAATTTTTTCAACATAAAGAAGCAGAATTACTATACAGTCAACAGTGCTAGAGATCAATGGCAGTGGAAATCATTGTTGAAATAATAAAGTAGCTGATCTTTTAATATAACTTTTTTTACTTTCAGTGGTAAGAGACTTCCAGGAATATATAGAACCAGGCGAGGATTTTCCAGCTTCTCCACAGAGAAGAAATACTTCATTACAGGAAGACAAAGATGACAGTGTGATTTTACCCCTGGGTGCAGATACACTAACATGTAACTTAGGCATTCCAGTAGTAGTAGTTTGTACAAAGGTTTGTTTCACGTTTTAGGTTTTTTGTATATTTTATTTAAGCAACTCTGTGAATTGTGGATACGGGGTGGGAAGCACATGGTTCTTAAGTCATCCTGAATACCTCGGATAAGAATTCTTTAAGAATGTTTAATGTTGAAGGTTGGTTACTTTCTGGAAGCCCTGATTGCATGTAATTTGGGAGTCGTTTTTCCTTTAGTTATGCCAGTTTTGAAGGAATTGAGGAATCCCTCAGACCTGGTCTTGTTCACAGAAGTGAGCTAGTCAGTAAGCAACTAGAACTCCCCTTGATCTCCACAGTCCTCCTTCACAGAATCTTTATTCTGCAAACAGTGTTTTGGTAGAGTTTGTTTTGGTTTGGTTTTTTAAATATTTCTGATCTTTTTATGAAGATAAATATATTTGAGGGTTCTAGTTAGTGAAGTGCTGCTCTGTTAACTTTCCTCAGTTCTTAGAGAGTTTCTGCGATCTGTTTTGGTTTCTGTTAGATATGTAACCATATTCTTAGTCTAAAGAAAAAGTGGTGCAGTTCTCTTGTGGCTGGTTTTGTTTTTGTGGTTTTGGGTGCTTTTTTTCCCCTGGCTCTTCAGTTCATTGGCATTAAGTGTACTGCATCCACAGCTGCTGCTGGCTTACAGTGAAAGAATAAACCTTTTGATGCATGTGCTGTTCCTTCACTGGAAGGCACACTCATTTGAAAAGCACCTTTATTCTCACCTGCTAGCTCTCTGTTATTCTTCTTTGCCCTGCTCCTCCCCCCCCTTTTTTTTTTTCCTGCTTTCACATGTCTTGCTTTTGCCTCCCTTTATAAAGGGCTACTTAGTAACTGGGTAAAAAACACTATGTCCTGTAATACCACAATATGTTTTTTAAAAAAAAAAAGTGTAGAAAATGATGGTGTCATTCAATCTTCAACAGAGAGTTTGAGTTATTGCATTGGAGGGTGAGTGAGTGAAAAATGGCAATCAGTTAACTCCCAAGTAAATGCTGACCACACTACATGCATGTCAAGTTACATACTATTTAAAAAAAAAAAATCAATTATGCTTCTAGACTGTCTCAGCAGGTTTTTGTTTTGCACTGTACTACCCACCCGACTCTATCCCCCTTGCCCAGTTGTGAACTGGCTGTGTAGCAGCACTGCTATTTCAACAGATAACTAAAAGTGGCATATTAATTCTGTGTTTATCTTGACAGTGTGATGCCATCAGTGTTCTGGAAAAAGAGCATGACTACAGAGATGAACACTTTGACTTCATTCAGTCGCATATCAGACGGTTTTGCTTACAATGTATCCTTTAACACATCATAAAGATTATGATGACTCAGTTAAATCTTTGCATTAATTATGACCAGCTTCAAAGAATATTTGCATCTGTGCTAAAGTAGTATGTAACTCCTTTACTGTAGCAATGCACATAAGCTGTCACTGTGCTATTATTAATTTTAAACTTAATTTTTTTCAAAAGAAGTATATAAAATACTGCCAGTGTTGTTTAGTCAGCTAGTTATGTTGAGATCTAGATTTTAGATGCCAGTAATATGCCTACATTGTGTTATCATCACTTGTGCTATGGTAAAGGGAAGTTTAAATGCTATTGGAGAGACAGCAGTTAACAGATGGAAAAATGAGTTCAAGAACCTGAGACCTCAGTTGAGTACCAAGATGGCACTTCCTTCAAAGGGCTTCCAAGATGTGATTTTTTTTTTTTCAAAATTGAATTATGGGTAATTGTAATAAGTCTTCTGGATGGAGGAAGAATATGAAAGATTAGTAAGAATTAGTCTCTGTGACTGTATATGCCATGTACAACTTGAAATTCTATTCTAAACTGCACTGAATGGGAATAGGATCCCATTATATAACTTTCTTCTAGAATTTGAATTGCATGCATGGAGAAATGAATCAGGGGATTTGGCATTTTTATAATCCCAAAGTAAAAATTACTCAAAACTTTCCTGGCTGCTTTTACTAATCCTGTGCATAAGCTGTGTTAATTATATACTGAACCATGCTGGAATACTAAGCAGTCTTTTGGTCTTCCAGTAACTGATACACAGCACAACTCGTTTGCCTTCATTTTCTTCAAAAGCAGATCACTGTATAATGTAAGAACTTGCTCCCCTAATTTAAAAACCCACGTGGGGAAGTGAAAGATCTTTGCATTTTTGAAGCTACTACTGTTAATGCTGTAGTGTCTGTGTTGCAGGGTGGGATAATTACAAGATACCAGGATACGGCATGACAATTTTTTTTTCACTAAAAGCAGAAGACAGTTTTGAAGGCATCATAGTGAAACTGTTGGTATTGTGAGCTTTGAGAGTGAGAAGAACCTGTACTTTACTCTAAAAGCAATTGCTGAGTTGGCCTAAAACAAATGCAGAAAGAAAGATTTAAATTACTAAATAGCTTATTTCAAAAAAATTAAGTGTTGGAAGTTGTTTGACCTATTTAATTTTGTATTCCCCCTCTAAATTCTACTAAGATAACCTCTAAACTAACAAAAAAGGGTCATTCTGGTATCTCTTCCTAACCACTAACCTGAGTTTTCTTTAACAAGTTTATTCAGATGGGGCAGCACTTATTTACACTTCAGTAAAGGAAAACAAAAACATTGATTTAGTGTATAAATATATAGTCCAGAAGTTATATGGATTTCCTTTCAATGTTCCAGCTGTTGTTGTGGAAAAAGATGCAGTATTTATGTAAGTTATCTGTATTATTATATGTATATGACTACAAAATTGTATTTATTAAGACTGTAAAACAGTATTTAGAGCCTATTTTGTTTACGCTTTTTAAAGTTCCATTTAACACTCTCATGAGTTGGAGTTTGAGTGCCAGTGGACTGAGATTACAAATACTCACTGCCCCAAAGAGAAATGTTAAACCCAGAGATTTTGCTCTTCCCTGATATGGTGAACCAATCTCTAACTAGTTGTACTAGTCAGTAACCAGCTTGCTCAAGAGAACAGGAGCTGTGACAACTTTCCTGGCTTTCAGTTCTGTGCGGTTCGGGATTGTATGGAAGAATAACTTGAATAACAATAGAATTTAAAGCCAAATAATCCTTTATCTAGTCCTGCAGGTTGGGATAATGACAAGAAGATAGGAATATTGCACGAGAACTTTCAGACACTAAAAGCAGAAGACAGTTTTGAAGATATCATAACAAAACCACCAGTCAGAAAGGTAGATTGAGATGTTTTGGCATTCAGCTTCTTATCTCTTTATTTACCTGCCAGTTTTTTGGCTGTTTCTCTCTTTTTGAGACTTTGCTTCCAGTTTATCATGAGTGTGATTAAACGGTCTGTTTTTTGTCTTATTTTGTCTCTATTTTGTTCTTAAAGTTCTTTCATTTTCAAAAAATCATTATGTATTTTTGTTCTGTATAGCTCTTCTCCAGCTTACACATGTCTTTTTCTGCCCCTGTTACATTGTTCAAGTCTACAAATATATGTATCAAAAGCAAAACAAGTATTTGGTATTGAAGAGTCTTAAGTATTATTTAACTGTTGTTCAGGTTGAATTAGTATTTTTTTAAGAACACTCCATTTTGTTCCGAGTTGCTCATAACTTCATAATGCTTTCTGTTTCTATGGGAGTATTTAAAATAAGAAAGCTTGAGACAGCATAAAATCAAAAATAAACATGGGAAAACAGGTTCTACATATATTCAGTATATTTTCTCTCTTATACTCTTTAATAAAAGGCTTTGACAGAACTACTTGAAAGCACATCTGGAGCTGTTGAACAAAATGCCAGCAGCAGTGGACCCTGTGCATACAAAAGTTATTGAAGGCAAATATTTCTGTGGCTTTTTCTAGCAAAGCTAAGAATTTGGGACTGATCATATTTCCAAGTGTGAATTATTTTAGTTGAGAAAACTAATACTATGTCCTTTCTGCAATCTTTCAGGGGAAAAAACCAAGACATATGTAGTAGTAGGTTAAATCATAAGTGTCCAAGGAAAAAATAACTGACAGTTTTTTTCTTTCATGCTCATAAACTTCAGGCCTGGATTATAAACTTTGATGTTGATACGTGCCATGCTTGTTTTGGCAAAGTTGTTGTGGTAAGCTCATTTGGAGGGAGAGTGTTTGCAATTTGATGCATAGACCTGGGATCTAAGATGTTTCTGTGCAGTTCGTATGCAAGTCTGGTGCAGTGTAGGTTCAGAGTCACTTTTGCCATAGTTGCCTATAAAATAATACCAAGGTTGAGCCTTGATAAGTTAACAGAGATGTGAGCATGCTGCAGAGCGTGTATATCTGTGAACACTTCTGACAGATCCTGGGATCTATTCCACTTCTAATTAATTTAGCTGAAATGGAACCATAAGGTAGTGGTCATATATACAGAAGATGTGGTCTGCAGTCAGCATCGTACTTTACACATTTACTTCATTGCTGAATGCTTTGGTCATAGTCACGGGGAAGTATAAAAGGAAATGGATTTCTTTCTTTTAGTCAAAATCATGTTAATGTTTTTGTATTGCAGTTTGTTCATGAAAAAGAAATTGTAGCAGAAGATGACCAAGTGTTTCTTATGAAGCAGCAGGTAACTGTATATAAAACAAGCAGACAGTGTTTTATTTAACAACATTCTCAATACAAATTTGGTTTTGTATTTTTAGTTACTGTAATACCTTAACAGTACATTAATGGTATTTTTTTGTTGTTGTTTTTTTTGCAGTCACAGTTGGCGAAACAACCCCCTACTGCTGCAGGAAGGCCAGTGGTTAGTAAAAAACAAAATTTTAAATGTCATCACATGAAAATTATTCACTTTCATATATGTAGAGAGTTGCATGTCTTCATTGCACTATCAAATACTCTTTGATCTGATTTTTTTTTTTAAACTACATGGTGTTTAAAGTCTACGCTGTATACTGCTCTAAAATTATGACACTACTTCACAGCTAGTCGTTACAACTTGTATTGAAAGCAAGGGCTAAATGTTATGGCTTTACTTTTCATATGGTAGTGCATTTAAGCAGTCAGTTGACTCCCCTTTCCTGTCCCAAGAGTGTGCCAGGGAGCAAACTGTGTTGGCTGAATAACCTTGGTGAGTTTTATATTGTGAATTTGACACTACCTCTCTAGGAATATTAAGACTCTGGCATAAAACTAAGGTCAAATGAAAACCATGACCTCTACATTTAAAATACAAATAAAATAACTAAAAGGTAACACAAGTTTAATGGGGAGCATGTGATCTTATCAAGGTAGTTTTACCTTTTTTAGATGAACTGCAATTTTGCAGAAACATGACTTGTCATCCTTGAAGTAATGAATAATGCTTTTTCTCCCGGGCTGCATTTAGTCCTTTCCACAGTATTGGTGGTATGGGGTGTCTTTCCAAGAAATTTGGTATCATTCCTCTATGATCTAATCAGTGCAGTTTTCATTATGGTCGGAGGCACTACAGAGTAACAGATGGATTTTCAAGTTTTTCATTGACATAAAGTTAAAAGCTTCACTAGTGCTTTAGTTGCACTGAAGTTAATATTTGTAAGAATGTTATACAAGTGTAATAAAATTTGTGCACAATCATCAAAATCTCATCCTGTGTCATTTCAGTTGCATGTTACATTTAAATAAAAAAAAGATTAGGAGCTATGAGAACAAAATGCTTCATTTAATGTACTCTTACACTGCATGATTTAATTCTGTAAAAGATGGACTAGTTCAGCTTTGGAAATTTTATTTTTTTTCCGTAGGACACCTCTCCAAGAGTTCCTGGAGGATCTCCTAGGACACCAAATAGATCTGTAACATCAAACGTTGCCAGTGTTACACCTATCCCTACTGGGTCCAAAAAAATTGATCCCAATATGAAAGGTACCTTTTCTTATGAAGGCACAAATACAGTTGGGGAAGTAAAATAGCTGCTTTGCCTGCTTCCTTTAATATGCTTATTTAGATTCACTAACACACACAATTAGTATTTACTTAGAAAATCTGTTTTGGTTTTGTTTGTGCTTTTCTTTTTTTCTCCTCCCTGCCCTTGTAGCTGGAGCTACTAGTGAAGGAGTCCTGGCTAACTTCTTCAATAGTCTCCTGAGCAAGAAAACTGGTTCCCCTGGTGGCCCTGGTGGTGTTGGTGGCAGTCCAGGAGGAGGTGGTACTGGAAGTGCTGGCAGCAACTTACCAGCATCAGCAAAAAAGTCAGGTATGACTAATGTGAAAAGATCAACTCAATCCAAATGTGAGTGGTGGATCATTCCTATTAGTGTATTTTATCAGAAGTATGAACACTGCTATATTTAACTGAATGTTTTATTGGGTATGGGTATTGCTTTTTTATGGCTCTCAAAGGATCAAAGAAAAAGTTTTCATGGAGCTGTTCAAGCATGAATTGTGTCCACACAAGTTCTTAGTTTTTTTCCTTTGTTCCCCACCATCCCAATAAAAGGCTTATGCTATAAACCATTTTTAATATTATTTGGATATATTGGGACTTAATTTCGAGTTGATTTTTTTAAGAATACTGTCAGTGTTAAAATAATTCTAAATTTTCTTTTGCTGGAGATCTAGCTCTGACTGTGTTGAAGGCTTTGATTGAATTGGACAGCCTGTAAAAGTACTGATGTATTTTCTGTTTATAGCCTTTTTTATATGATGTGATTAAGAATTAGTATTAATCTAAAAACGTCTAATAGTGACTGATCTAAAGCTAGATGCAAGACTATTCTGGTGCTTCTTGCTATTGCAGATTAAAAAGTTTATGTATTACTTAAGAACATACCTATACAGACATCTTCCCCCTTCCCCAGAGGTTAGTAATGCCACACTTAGGTGAGAATGCTGGTCTTTCATTGGTACTCAACATTAGCGTTTACTTTTATGTAGCAAGAGGGGAAAAAACCCAACACTCTTTTCCCACTAACATTTTGTGTAAGCTGACCCTGAATTTTTTTTTTTACAAGTGTGCACTTCCCTTTTTTAAATGCAAAGCTCTGTTGGCTGAGCAAAGTTTACAAGTACTTCCTCACCTGCTGCTGGCAAAGTCAGCCGTGCTCTTTTGAACAGCTTATGGAGATTGTTCAAACAAATGCAGCTGCAATATGAGATGCAGAGAGCACCCACTGAAAAATCCTGTGGGGAGTGGCTGGCAGCAGGTTTGGGTGATGCCAGGCAGATGGAGGCAGCGCTCTGGCAAAGTGGTGTGTCTGGGGCCATGGCAGAAGCTTCAGTAACAGAATTAAGCTATTAAAGAGAAAAAATATTCTCAGAAATTTCCTACTGTGAAACAAATGAAGGGTTAGGGTGTAGCCAGTTTAATGTGGCAAAGGACTAGGTTTTCAAGGATTTACCATAAATAAAAATGTTTGGCATAGATGTGGCCTCTTCACCTTCCTCAGTAGTTCCTGTCTTGTGATCAGTGTTATAAATAACACTCACTTTTCAAATCTAAAAACTGGCTGTTAAGACAGCAGTTTGGGATTTGAGTTACTTTTCTCCACAGCAGCTATGGGAAATCTTAGTTGCAATATTAGTTGCTTTGATTCGGATACGGTAGTCCCTTGCTTTAGATGATTTGAATTGTGGCACAGTACCTCTGGCAAAAATGAGCTTTGTAGGTAGTTCCTCTTAATTTGCATCTTCAGAAAGTATGCTGGGGCATCGCTAAAACTACATGTGTGTCAGAATTTTCTTTTACAGCCTGAGATACTATACACACTTACCATGGCATTAGACTGATGTTCTGCACTGCCTTGTCCCACATTGTCTCTCCATTCTTGTAGTAGAACATGGCAGGATAGAAACCTGGATGAGGGAGTAAGAGTACAATGATGGGGGAAAAAAAAAGGCGTGTGTCAAGCTTGGATCAGGTCCCAGTGTGACTGACTGCACAGATGTTGGTGCCATTCCAAGTCAGGGATGAAGTAAGCGGGTGAGGAGAGAAAGGGATTTGCCATCCACAGGTCTGCGTGCATGAGCAGCAGTGTCAGGTTTATGCTGACCAAATATGTAGAACTGACTTTGCTGGTCTGTGATGAAACCTCTGATTTACACTCAGAATTATTTAAAATATATATGATGCAGAAAATTGTGCAGAAATATTCCTAGCTGCTATCCTTCGTAATTTTTCTGTATATTTTACATTAACTCTTTGCATAGTGGCAGTTATGGAAGTTTCTTTGCGAAAATGGAAATACAGAAGGATGTGACTATCTGCTGTTCCCTTTTGTGATTCTTTCGGGTTTTGGCCTTATGCCTTTACTCTGCATTCAGTGTGCTGTAACAATTTCTAGGATTTGTCTGATGCAAAAACGATGTTCTTCTGGTTTTTGATTTTTTTTTTTTGTTATTTGACAGGTGTTTCTTGAAAATTAAAGATACTATAGGCTTTCCCAAAGCTGTTTCATAAATATGACTGAATGATATGCATTTATTTCGTAGGTCAGAAGCCAGTTTTAACAGATGTTCAGGCAGAATTGGACAGAATTTCACGGAAACCTGAAATGGTCTCTCCTACAACACCTACATCTCCCACAGAAGGTGAAGCATCTTGAAGACACCAAATAAAACCAATTGTTCAGTTTTCTGGGATAACTAAAACTTGCCTCTGCCTCTTCCTTCAGTGACTGGAACTAAAGAACTGAAATATCTTTCAGAACACAAACAGTTGATGTCTGTCTGTCTTTCTTTCATGTGTGTTGCCCAACTTTACAAACGGGAGCTGTACAGATGGAAAACGGTTATCACATCACGTAGGAGTACTGTTCACAGTGCAAGAATAGTAAATCTTTTTCTGGGTTTTGTTGAAAAGTCAGTGTAATACTGTAAAATTGCAAGTATGTCCACTTAAGTGATAGGGGTTGCTTAGAGCAGGAAAACTGATACACACCACAGGCACTTAATTTATACTGATTTCCCAGCCTGTTAGGCAAGTTTAATACCATCTTAAATAGATGAACCTCTAAAGGAGAGAGCTACTACTAGTTTTTGGAAGAGAAAATTAATTGCACAAAACTATAACAATAAACTTGAATTACACTTGAACACTTCATTTGGAGTATCGTTTAAAAAAAAAAATCTGTTTGATCTCCTCTGAGATTTACAGTGCATTCAAAAACCCATGCAAAAATTCATTCCAGATATAAGACTAAATTAGTGGCCATTTTGGGGGTTTTTTTCTCTTTGATTAATTTCAGACACTGAATAAAAGATGTATAAAGAAAAAGCAGAGGTTAAATGTACAGATTATCAGTATCCAGATTTGTCTATATATATATGGCTCAGCCTTAATGTCCCCCACTATGTTTCCCACATTAGTTATGGTTTAAAATTGGTCATCAAAACTGTAATCAGTTAATAAAGTATTCTCTGCATTCAAATTTAAATAGCTTTCATTGAAGCCATGGTGTTCTTGTTTGTTTACAGTTAAATCTAAGGATGTGGTGTAAAATGTCTTAAACCATGCTTTTGTATCTTACCTCTCAGCGAATAATATCGGTGGTAGATATTTAAACTTCCTTAAAACATTGTTTCTAGAAGGAAGTGGATAAGTCTGCAGTGTTTGTTCCTAGGAGTGAAACTAGCTTATCCAACTTGGGTGGTTTCTGCTGAAATGTGTTTTAAAAGCACATTAGTTATATTAAGGATCCTGCTGATGACTCCAGTACATTGTCTAAGAAGTAGATAACTGAGGTTAGGACTTAAGCTTTCAGTACACAACGTTGAGCATCACTTTACTGTTTTGTTTGAGGTTTGTAGTCACTTTCTACTGAGAACCACAGAATAATAAGTGTAAAAAGTATATCCTGATCAAATGATTGCAAAGACACTTCTTTAAGTTCAGGTTTTTCATTTTTTTTAAATCAACAAGTCTTATGTTAATTTCTCCAATTTAGAAAACTTCTGAAATGCTGAAGAAGGGGTAAATCCTCTTTGTTTTGAACATGGTGGTACTCTTTCTTCCAGTTCCTGAATTCTGTAGCAGTTCCAGTGAATTATGTCCGTATTTTCAAAATACCTAAATGTAGTTAAGAAGTTGAACTCCCTAGAGTTAACAGACTTGTTAAAATTGACTCAGAATATTGAATTGTGGAGAGACAAGTTTCAGTATATATTCTTAACTATGGATCAATTGTTCAAACTGGAGCCCTTAAAATTTTGCTTATGGCAGTGATTCAGTAAAGGTGGCACATGAAGAAATGCATGACCTGCTGATGAACAACTGCACAGAATAAATTATATCTTGATGAAAATAAAATTAAGTTTCCAATCATGGATGCATGGCATGCATCAGTATCAGAACAGTTCTATAGATTCTGTATGTAAACTTTTGAAACAATTTGAAATGTGCTTCAGAGAATGGGCCCTGTTTGTATCATTACCAGTACGCTTCCTTGTACAGCTGCAGTGGTATGTGTTGGTAGGGTGAAACTTTGGGGTTTAGAGCACCATCTTAAACTGTCCAGATTTTTGAAAGAAAACTTTAGCTTCTGCAATCTTTAATGTAGTTCATTTGAGCATCTGTCAAAGCACAATACACTTTCCAAAGCTGTAAAACTAGACATTGTAATATATTAAGAGCTGTTGTACCAAGTGCCCTCTTCGTGGAGGCTGGGACAGGGGAAAACCTGTATAATTAGAGTCGTCATAATTTCACTTCTTAAAACAAAGTTGGCAAAATGTCACTTCTGCATATTTAAAGCTTCTAAATGTATTTCTTCCCTAAACCCTGATAGCTGTTTTGTTTTGGTTGTTCTAGGGTTTTATTATTATTTACAAAAAGGCTAAGTAAGAACTCTGGTCTCTACCATACCTTTACATTCTATAAAACTGAAGTAGCCTGCTTCCCTCCTTAAAGTTCAAGATTCTCTTGACACTGCAGTTACTATCTAGCTACAGCCTGCTCATGCTGTTTGGTGGGGGGAACAACAACTTTAAGATATCTTTACTTAGGATAAGTTCCTTTCCTTAAAAGGAAAACATCCAAGACTCAGTTTCTGTGTAACCTGATGGCTTTCGCTTCTTGTTTCCTTCTGATAAGCCCAGTAGGCTGGTTGCTTTGTCCTCTTGAGTTGTAATTCCCCTGACTACTGCTTTGGCAAGAGTAGAAGATTAAGGTGGGATTTACCGGAACTATCATCCAAAATGAGTCTCCGTGACAGAAGGCCCTTTTCACAAAATGTAGTGCCAGTCCCTGTTCTCCTTCCTTCACCATCAAGTCAGGCACCAAAACTAAATAAAAAATAAATTCAGTAAAACAGTGAAGCTAATTTGGCAAAGATACTTCTATATAATCCTCTTGCTGTGCTTTCACACCCTAAACCATAGATGGATTAGGTTTGTGATGACCTCAATTTTAGAAAGAATAACAGCATGAATAACCCGTAATTTTGCTTCTAATCACTCTTGTGTGCCTTTAATACTTTAGTATTAAATGTAAATACCAGCCTGTTGGGCTGCAGTTTCTTCTTGGGGAGCAAACTTAATTTGCAGGATGACACCTGCAGCTGCCAAACTGCTGTCTATCAAATACCTCATGGCTTTATGGGTCTCTGTGCCATGCAGACACATGCAGAAAACCACTGATAAGATTTGGCCTAACTATGCATTTGGGAAAGGGAGAGATGAGGGTTTTTTTTCTCTTGTGCCATAAGGGATACTCAGAAATAGCTGTTAAAGCCTTTTCTGAGCTCCTTGTCACAGTACTTGGAATATTCCATTTACTAGCTAGTTATCCTGTATTTACTTCATGTAATACATGAGGCTAGAGCCATGAACAAAATGCCTGTATCCCACACATGCCTGTGTGGGAGCATGTGTGGGAGCACCAGAACTGAGACCCGAGAGAGCTGTGTCTGACTGGCTGACTTCAGTGGAGCTCCCCAAATTGGGCAGTAGCAGTAAACCTCACCACCCTTCAAATGATAGTCAGGCTCTTTCACTGGTTTGGGCTTTTAAGTTGCTCTCCCATTCCTCGTCTTCCTTTTCCCTCGCCCTCTGAGAAGAAAAGCAAAAAAAAGCCACAACTGCATTTATGAATGTAAGAAAAGGTGAATATTTACTCATGAGGTCAGTGGAGCCCTATCACTAATTCTGAGTGTGAGGGATTTAGGCTTTAGCGTCATACTGTACCACAGCACAAAGCTGGTGCCAAAGAGCCACTGGGGTGTCACTTCATGAAAACAGTGATGCAGCCCTGGCCTGTATCCACCTTATTCCAGTAGCTGGCATTTACTCCTTCAAGGAGCTCCAGTCACACTTTTTCGTAAATAATTTCAACATCAGTGGCAAGCAGTGGTTAAATGTCATACAGCTTTACTGTGTACACTGTAATCTCCCCTAATGAGGTGGCTTTCTCAACTTAGTTGGTATTGCTTTTTGGTCACTTTGGAGAAGATGTAATGAGGGGGAAAACTAGGTCACTCTTCACTAATTGCTTCCACTGATCTCCCACTCTCTTGCCTGCCTGACTGGAGATGTTACTGTAGCTCAGGATCTAACTCCAGGGCTGCTTCTCTGCCACCATGTCCTGCCTTTAGCTCTGGTCCTGCCATTCCAGCAGAGGCCATGGGGGAGTAAGAAAGACTTCTTTTTGAAAACTCTGTCAGGTGTAGCATGTAAACAGAAGGAAATAAATATATGTACATCTGGAATGGGATTTCCATTACATCACAGCCAGCTAATTAGAGTTACTTGCATTAAACATGCTTGTTATTTATCATAACTGTTATTTTGATTTGCATTCTCTCTTTAAAGGAGAGATACTGTTCTTGAAAGACAGTGCAGATGAAAAGGGTGAAGAACACCTGTGGTTTGTGTCAATAGCAGCATTTCTATGTTTTAACATAATGCTTGAAGTATTTTGAAGCTATCAGGTTCTATGCTGTTGTCCAGTTTTCATTCCTTCTCTGTCACATGATCTTACAGTTCCTGTAGCTTTGCTGTTGTTTTGCTTTTCTTGCACCTCTTTATAAATAAATAAAGTGGCCTAAGCAAGTTAGGCTTTAAGTGGCAAGCTAGCCTTTATCATTCATGCATCATTGATATGTATTTCCTGGAGAAGGCCTGAACAGGAAAAACAACTCTTAAAGATAACAGTAACCTGAAAAAGGTTGTCATATATTTTATCTTTTGTACGCTTGTTTTCTGTGACTTCTTGAAAAGCAGTCTCTCCTCAAGACAGTTGTCTTCAATACTAACATCTGTGTTCATAATCTAGCAATGCTGCATTAAGACATTGGTAAAGATTCAAAAACAGCCTTAGATGCTACCGAAGACCTTAAAAGAACTGGTAATGGCTTCTATCTCCGTTAAGTCCTGTTTCCCTCAGACCACAGCATAGCCTAGTCACACACTTTGTGGCTTTGGAGTTATTCACCCAATTTTGAGGTATTATCAAGAAAGAAAACAAAACAAAAAGGTAATTTCCTTCAGAAGAGAGATGTCAGCCTCTGTAAACCAAAACAAAAAGGTAATTTCCTTCAGAAGAGAGATGTCAGCCTCTGTAATGTAATCTTATTTATAATGTACTTAGTACAGTGTAAAAAAAAAGGTAATGAAGGCACTGGGGACTCTTAAGTGGTAACACTAAATGTTACTGACACTGCCTATCTGCTCAGTCCTGCAGTCTAGGATGCTGCCAGCAGAGCTATGTTAGACTCATCCCAACCCCAGGCAGAAGCTAGGGCACACCCATGGTAATACCTTACTTACTTGAGTGGAAACTCCCATGCCTTGGGAATTACGGGACTTGCCCTACTCATTTGCCTCTCAAGCCAATTCCTGCAGCTGAACATTGTTTGTGGCACAGACAAGTCTGTACCATCCTGCCTGGGGAGCCTGCATGTTCCCCTGGCTTGTGTTCATCTTAGTGGGAGAGGTCATGCATACGGCCTGCTAGTATACATTCAGCACAGAGTCTTGCCCAACTGCTTTTATCTGGCCCATGCTACTGCATCTGTCCAGTTAATAGTGGCCCTTGGTGGAGTTAAAAATAGCACTTACCTCATGGGTCACTAGCACACATCCTTCCCCTTCACTGTGCAGTTCTGAAAGAGAGGCAGAGTCTCAACAGCCTGCTCTGTTCCCTAAGCGTGTATAAAGCTAAGGTTAAGAAAGCAAATCTCCATCTTTTCTATCAAGAGATTATATTTGACTGAATTTAAGTACATGAAATGCATCTGAACTTGAATATGAAGGACCATCATAGTTCTGTGGATAATACATTAATACTATAAAAGTGCAACCCAGCTTTGCTTACATACAACGGGCTCAATCTTCCCTTACATAGGAACCAAAAGCCATAGCTTCCTTTAAAATCTGGGCAAAGGTACAGAAGTATATTAGTAGAGACTCGGGGGTACTACTGTTGTCTCTCATTGACAACAAGGATGGTAAGCAGGGAAAGCTTTGGCTTAAAAAATCCTTCCGATACATAATCTCGTGCGACAAACAGGACAGTAAATAACGTTGGAAACTCTTCTTAATAAGCACCCCTTACAAAACTGAGAGCATCCCCAGGCCTGAGGCGACACCCGCGCCGCCGC
>NW_010512103.1:0-251 GCF_000687285.1 Phaethon lepturus
AAGACGTTTCCACGCAGCCGCTGCCGGAGGAGCCCCGGCCAGCACCCCTGCGACCCCCTTCTCCACCCTCAAGGTGGTATCCCCGTGGTGTGCGGCCCTTGGGGGCTGATTTAAGAGCCGCGAGGCTGCCTTTGCGTAGAAGGTATTAAGAAGTTGCCCAGACCCACTCATCCCCGCAGCTTCTCGTAACTCTGGGGGTCCCTTCCCGGGGTCTGGAGCCTCTAAAATCGCTGTTGGAGGTGTGGAGCGGC
>NW_010512103.1:261-921 GCF_000687285.1 Phaethon lepturus
TGAGGGAGTCGGCAGGGAGAAGGTGGTGTGATGCACCAGCTCGTTTTGGCAAGAGCTCCCTGCAGCAGCAAAGGGGCTGTGGCCACTTTTCTGCAGAGAAAAATGGAGAATTTTCTGCGTTTTTATTAACTTGGATTTTAACTGAAGAAATGAGAGGAGCAAAGACACTAAGGGCGTTTGGCAGCTGGGCACGCACCCCTTCCTACCTCCCGACGGCTTCTCAGCCACGGAGATTTGAGCACTTGATTTCATTTTGCTGCCACCAATAAAACAGACGTCAAAGGGGAATTATAGGGCGGAGGGAGGGAAGAGAAGCGTCACCGGCTGGGAGCTAGCTCCGAAGTGGAGGGTGGGGACCAGTCCCATGGGTAACGGTTAAAGAGAGTGTGAGTAATAAACAGGGGTAGTGGATATTTGGCAAGATAAATGGTGCACAGAAAATATGCTTCTTGCAAACTTCGTGGGGATAAAAATGATTTAAAGAGACGCCGTCAAGATAAAAATCATATCTATTCAAGAACAACTCCTTACAAGTGTTATTAATAGTACCCAAGATTGTTACGCTGGAAAGGGCTTTAAAATATTGCGTTTGCTTTTTGCTGTCGGCGCTGCCTGGTTTAATTTCTGCCGCGTGCTTGGCTGAAGAGTGCAATGATGCCT
>NW_010512104.1:0-8881 GCF_000687285.1 Phaethon lepturus
CTCCCTTTCCCTCTCCCTCTCCCTCTCCCAACTCCTACAGGTTTTATTCATATTTGTGCAACTTTTCTTCTCCAGGTATATGCCCAGCCGGATTTTGATAATGCCTCCAGAGGCTCCTGTGCAGTTCTCTCTTCAATTGCTGCCTCCTCTCTGGAAAGATTTTACGTTTCAAAATGTGCTGAAAAGTACGTTTCCCAAATTTACTTTAGCAGTTCTAACAGAGCTCCCTCCCGGGCTCTGCAGACTCCCAGGACACAGGGTCAGTGCATTGCTCTGCTTCAGTGAAACCATGTCAGATTTTGTTTTTAAAATGTCTCATTCAACATATCCTGGAATGTTAATCCTTTCTCTTCAATAGATAAGCCTGTGTTTTTGGCAACAAATGCAAGAAAATAGTCAGTATGGAGCAAGAACTGTGTGAATTTGCTTCTATTGAATGCTGCATCATGCTAAGCTGCTGTGGTCCTGATGAGGCTCTGGATGGGGGTCAGACATCCACCTTTTCATGTCTCTGGAGCAAACATTCCCCTCTTTCACAGAATCACAGAATCATTAAGGTTGGAAAAGACCTTTAAGATCTTCAAGTCCAACCATCAACCCAACACCATGCCCCCTAAACCATGTCCTGAAGTGCCACGTCTACACGTTTTTTGAACACTTCCAGTGATGGTGACTCCACCACCTCCCTGGACAGCCTGTTCCAATGCTTGACCACTCTCTCCATACTCCCGTTTGCAGGGAGCATGTTGCATGTCTGAGCAGGGACATGGCCATTTGTGTAACTGGTGGTGAGCTGGTGCAAGGTGTTGCAACACAACATGCACTATGCTTCACCCCGGAGGCCTTGCTTTTTTTCTTTCTTCTTTAGCTGTTTCAGTAGACCTAAGCAAGCCACTCAAACAGAAAGCCTGTACTTGTTCCATGTGCGGGAAATACGCAGTAGCCATCGCAAGTGGGTGATGCGGTTCCTGGAGCTCTGCAGTGGGCACCCTGAGACCGAGGTGCTGTCATTCAGCTGTGTCTGTTAGTGGCCTGAAGAAGAAGAATTTGATGCATTTACTTGGCTTCCTCCACTGCTTGGTGCTGCAGTGTAAGTAAGTGCCATATGAGCGAGGGTTCATCTACGTGGTGCTTTTCAGGGAGAAGCGGGCAAGCCAGCTAGAAGCTCACCCCAAAAGGTAAGCAAGGTCTCCACAAGTATTGCAGAGACATGACTAGAGAGCCCTCACAGCTTGCAAAAGCTCACTTGGCATTTGCGTCAAGTAGCAGGGAAGGAGGACCAGCCCTCTTGACTCCTCAGGAGATGTCTTCTGACACCTGCCGCAGGGTAATGGTGGTTATTATCGCAGTTTGCATAACTGCAGATATTCGTCCTCACTATGAATTTCACTTTTAGGAATCTGGACAGGAGAGTTTATGCCAGCTGAAGTATTGAATGGATTCGTGTTGTACAATTTTCTGGGTGATCCAGGTTAAATATCATCTCCCACATTGCTGAGTGGTTCACTGGAGGTTTTTCCTCTCACCTGCCTTGCCTGTATCTGAGCCCTGGCTGCAACTGCAGCTGTGGGGTGGAGAGGCAGAGGGTGCAGCAAGGTGCCTTCTGTGGGGCATGAAGGCCACCGGGTGCCACCTCAATCCTCCATGAGCAAACCCATTCCCGGTATGGACCATTAGCCTTGCCTGTAATGAGCAGCAACTCTTCTCTGGTTTTCGTATTGTTTGGTGCTTTTTCCTTTGGAACAAGAATTGGTATTGCATTATTTTGTCACATTATTTGTTGTTTTTCTTAATGAGTTCCTCTAAGGAACCATATTTAAGCAAACTAAATTTGAAATGTAAACTTCAGAAATACTTAACTCACATACGTATCTTTGGCAGGATTAAAGGCCAGAAAAGAGGGAACAGAGAAGCCAACAGACAGAGAAGGATGCAGCCAAAGGAATTGCTCCATGAAGGAGCCTCTTTAACCTGTGAGACTGATTTGTACTTGCTATTTTTACTTTCATTGTGACTATAATTTCAAAGCAGCTGAAGTAACCAAAGTACAGACAGTCATACTTAAAGGAAATGACACGATCAAGGGTTTGCCTGCTTGCGGAGAAAGTAGTGGAGCTTAGTTACCTTAGGCACAAGCTAGATGGTGCTAGAGCTTGTAGTAAGACGATGTCCGACTAAGAGCCGTGCGAAATTAGAATATGATGGTCAAAAGAGACTATACTAAGGGAAACTCCTCAGCGTTAGAGGCTTTTTAACACCTGGTTTTGCCTGCTACTTTTGTTCTGACTGTGTAAAAGTAGTTTCTACTTCCCTGAACCTCTCAGAATGCCCTGTCAAATAGATAAACCTAGGGAAACCTCTCTGATATTCTGACATTGAACTAATTAATACAGACGACCCTGCTCTGTGATTTGAAGTAAGGTCAGTTTTGTCTCTCTCCTTCACTTCTCTGTTTGCATTACATCAGGAGAGCAGTCAGACATTCTCCAACACCAAAGGGCAGCGCCACTCAACATGGAGCTTACCAAGAGACACATGCATTGATGGAGTAAGTTTTCAAAAGCATTTGTGGGACCAAAGGGCATAAGTGCCTTCAAAAACCAGTGGGAACTGTATGTTGGAGTTTCCTACATGGCAGAGCTTCCTCCGGTGTGCTTACGTCAGTACTTCCCTAGTTCAGACTAAGGGAAAAAAGCACCCTTGGTTGTGAGTGATTTAATGAGTAAGTGACTTTTGGAAGTTTTGGCTTGCTAAAAACTAATTAGTTTGACCTGAGGAATGAATGAATTTCACTTTTTCAGCTTTAACTCCAGTGAAAAATTTGTGACCATAAATGTAGTCAGAGGATCCAAGCCCTCTGGGGCCTGGCCAGCTGCAGGTCCTGCGCTGCGGCTGTGCCTTTCGATGGGTCCTTCAGGGCAACACACCCCACTCGGCAGAGCCCAGAGTGCCACTGGATGGAAGCGTGCATTTGCTTCAGAGCAGAGAGGAAGAGGAAATGGTACTGGGTGAGTTAAACAAATAATCTTTTTTTAGTTTTTGTTTTTATTTTTATACATACAGATTTTGAAATGTAAGATCTTTATGCTTACAAAAGCATGGCCTATGAAGACATTAAGGTGTATATAACTTTATCCATGTAAGCAGCCCAATTGCAATCAAAGAGGTTGTTCCCTTAGGTAAAAATCCCACATGTGCTTTATCCGGCACACTTAGCTCCTTTGTCTGGATTTGTACAACTTTATCAGCACGTGGCAGAGCCGGAAATGCCCCTACACTGAAATGGGGTGTGATGGATAGAGCACCGGCTGGTGAGTCAGGAGCCATATCTTCGGGCTTTTCCCTTGGCTTGCTGTATGATCTTCTGCTGGACTCAGTCTCCACTCTTCTTCACTTACAAAATGATACAAAGATGTTTTCCTCTCTGCATAAAGCACCTTGCTCTTTAGAAATGAATGGCGCCGTGACGCGTACGTGTTGCTGCGTGAAGCAAAAGGAGTAAAACTGGAAAAGCTGAACGTGTTCAATGCATTTAAATATGCCTGGGGGTTAATAATTTAATTGGCAGAGTGCCCTAGTTTTCTGGCTAATGGGCCTGTTTTCATGACCTCCTGCCGCATCTGACATACCGGCCCGCTGCTGTTCAGACACAGTTGTACATCTGGTGATGCGAGCTGCGCCGTTCCATCTCTCGCACCCCTCCTGTGAGCGTGTCAGAGCCAGGGTGACACCGAAACACCCAGCCAAAGATCTGCGCTTTTGTCCAAGGCGTGAGGACGTGCTGGAAGTGGTCCTTTTTGCAGCGTGCAATGTGATCGGCGTGGAAAACTGCTGTGGTGAGCGGAAGAAACGGCGGTGGCACAGCACCGGTGCTGCTCTGCGGGGTGTACACGTGGCAATAAAGGTCAGCGAAACATCCAGAGGGGTTGCACAGCTGCCAAGGGCATATTTATGTGCACGGGGCGCAGACGGCAGGCTCGAGCCGAGCGTCCTGCTGTGTGCCCGGGGAGCGGCGTGCCAGCACACACCCTGCGAGCCTGGTCTTCAGAAACGGCTACAGCGCCTTCGTCCAGAGCTGCCTCAGGCTGGCGTGGCTATTTTGGCTCTGGGATGGGGTATCTGTGGCACAGGGCTCTGGGGCAACGTGGACCACCTGGGACCGGTGGCTGCCCCGGGAGTCCTGGTGGGGGTATGTGCCTGGTTCTCGGAGCTGCTTCATCACTGTGGATGTGAGCAAGGTGGGGCTCGGAGGCTGGAGCAGGTATTGTCTGCATTTTCCAGCTGTATCGACTGATCTAACAGACGTGGGTTTGGACCCACAGGCCTTTTTTCAGGCCTGAAGCAGTAGCAGCCAGTTTCTCTCTTAAGCAACCCAAAATTGTGCAGCTTCACTTGCATCAGCTGGTGGAATATTTATAGCTTCGTACTATGAGGTGTCCCCAGTTTCTTGGTCCTTTCCTGCTTATGTCCGTGTGCAGCATCTTGTGAAACTTCATTCTTTGCTGCTTGCATTTATTTGACTGTGATCATAACTCTTTTTAGGAGGACAGAAGCCATTTTCCCAAGGTGACCCTGCCAGCAAACCCCTTGGGGTGGATGAGAAGTGGGAGCTCTCTGGGGACTCCTTCCCGGAGCCCTTTGATCTCAGCCACGTGTCCCCGCTTGGCAGCGGGCAGGTACAGCAAGTTTTTTGACTGTGATTCCATTCTGTTTTTAAGGTCTTAAGAGAACTAAAAAAACTCAGTTGTCTTTTTTTTTTTTTTTTAATTTTATGTATTTTGTCACAGGCTTGCTAGGAAATTTCTTTTCAATCAACAGAGCCTACTGAAAGGTCCTACCAAAATATCAAGTCATGGGAAGTTTTGTCCCTGTTTGGCTGAGTTTGGAAGGCACATGCAGCTCGGCTGGGAGTCTGGTTGCCTTTTAAGAACGTTGGAGGTTTTTGGGTTGAACCAACTGCTGTTACAATCAGCTGGGGACAGTGGCTTGGTAGGGGAAACCTTTCATATCCTGCTTTCTAATACTTACTATTTGATTTGTTATTCTACCAAGGATGTGCTGTGGGGTCCTGACTGGGAGTTCTCACTAATGAAGAACTGAGATCTCTATGTGTCCTGCAGCAGGAACACCTCAAGATGCTGCCTACAGCTTTCTTCGTGGTCCTCTCCTGAGACCAACAAGAAACACCCAATTCCCAATCTTCCAGTGAACGCTTTAGTTCCCTTGATTCTCTCTACCAGCTGACTTACTTACCCTTAAAATTTGCCTGCAGGGGATGACTAGGGGCTTGCTTGTGAATAAAAAAAAAATATGGCTTAAGACTTCATGAGACATTTGCTGCCAACATGAAGACAACCAAAGCTTATTGTGCTGTTACTGAAGAAAACATGTTTTTCAGAGGAGTTACTTTGGCTAGCTCTAATTTCCTAGACACAAGGGCCCTTCCAGAGTTCCCAAGCACCCTCTTTCCTGACTCAATAATGGAAATTTTCTGCAATCAATTTCCCAACCCATAACCAGGTACTAGTTTCTTTGGATCCTTCACACATTAGCTTTCACCAAAGTGATGAGTTTACTGCTCTTATACTGACTTCAATTTCTCCTGATAAGGGAAAGAAAGAGCAAGGCATTAAAAACCAGCCCTTCACCCCATATGTTGAGAAAGCATGCTAGCACTGACAACAGGCTGGCTGATACTCATAACAATATTTTAACTGGACTGCAATGAAAGTTTCCACTAGTCTTTTGGCTGTTCATGAGTATTGTCTGAAAGCATCCATATTTCTCAAAATAAGTCTGTAAGCTGGCAAGAATTTCTAGTTTTGCAGTAGAAGAGTGGAGGTTGAGGAAAAACCCACGCATTTGAAGGAAGATGGGATTGTCTTCCTGCCATTTAGTTTGCTGTGTTTGATGTGTTCAGCTATGTGCTGCCTGGAAATCAACCAAGGATGTTACAACAGATGTCTGACTAGTCATTCAGCTCAGTACTGAAGATTCAAACAGTGCTGAGCTTGAAGTCAGCGGGTGGTAGCACTTGACCCAAGTTCAGGGATCGCACCCCAGGGCTTACTGAGCATGCAGTGATTGTTGCATAATGTTGTCCAAGCAGATGTTCAGCTGCCAAACTTGCCTTACTCTGTTCTGTCCTCTGAAAAAACATGGAAAACATACTATGCTGGGTCTTCCTGGAGGAGAAATTGAGGCTGTGGGGAGAAGAGCTGGCAGATGATGGCAACCAAATCTTCCCACTTGGAATTCAACCGGTCTCCCTGTCCACCTTGGAGTGAAGCTGCAAAGTTGGGTGCACTGGCAGCCCTTCTGAGTTTGCTGCCTGGTCTGTTTTATAAGACGAGCTCTGTAAAACCTATTCTGTATGTTTATTTTACCAGAAATCCCATTGGTTTGTGATGCCACAACTAAGCGTGTTCATGGATATTTGATCCCTGTCAGGATAAAACAAAGATTTGCTCTACAAGGAAGTTTAAGTAAGTCAAATGTTAGCTCTGCCTCAGCCTGGATTATATATGTGCTGAGAAAAATTAATTTGGTATTTTATTCCTGAACAAGATTTTCCTTTGGGGAAACAATCTTAAGATTGTTCTTACCTTGTAATTAAATCTCAATCATGTTTTTGCCAAAAGCAGTATGTTTGGCTCCCAAAGCGGGGAGATCTCTCAGCGTCCATCTGTCTCTGCTCGTCCTCCCAGTTGCATTTGCTTTGTCAGCCGTTCAACCCCTGACTCTGCAAACCGGTACCTAGGTCCGCCGTGCATGAAAATCCCTGCTCCGCATCCTGCCAGGAGTCATTTTGTTTTGTTCCCCTGGCATCCTGAGGAGGTTTTCCTCCCCATCAACTACACGGTCTCTCTGCCAGGAGCCACGGACGCACAGCGTGGTTGGCGCAGGGCCACCATGCGCCGTACCTGCCCGCTGCCAAGCGGGGACATGTGGCTGAGATCAAAGGGCTCCGGGCCGGAGGCCCCAGAGAGCTCCCACTTCTCATCCACCCTGAGGGGTTTGCTGGCAGGGTCACCTTGGGAAAATGGCTTCTGTCCTCCTACCAGCCAGCCTGCAAAACTGTATGTGCGTGACAGAGCAGGGAAACCTGTTAGATTTAGAAAAAGATAGTCTATAATGCAGTGTGCAGGTGTTTGATGTATATTTGTATATATAGTATTCCATCAACATCAATGATTGTAGATGTTTGTCCTGCTGTGAGCTCAACCCTTTATGTATCCTGTCCAGGATTCTGACATCATGTTTATCTTGTCAGGAGCTGAGTCCTTTCTTTGTTCTCCCCAAAGCCAAATCCTTTAACGTTATTCTGTAAGAAAATGCATTGTTCTTATATATGCACTCTTGCGGTGTTGGAGTGCCGTATTACTATTATTATTATTTACTTCCTAGAAATGTTTATAAAAGCTATGTACTTTTTCAGGAAAGTGGATAGCTGTCTCGCTGGCTTTCAACACCATCACCATCATCAAAACAATGATGTGCAGTACTGGCAGTTTCAGGGTGCCTTTCTTTGCACAAAAGGATACCCTTCAAAAGCATAAATTAATTAAGATCTACAAAAGCTATTGCACAAGCAGTTAAGTTTATAGATTAATTAACTACCATGAAAAAACCACACAACAAAACGAGTAACAAAATCCGATCACCTTTCCTGTCTCTTGCTCAGACTATTCTATCTGTCCCAATGACAAATCTTTAAAATGAATCATGGATTCACTTTTAGCTATGGAAAAACTATGACAATACAGTCTATTGGAATGGAGTTTTCTTTCCTTTTTTGTTTTCATTCTGGAATCGTATTCTGTGCTATAGGGCTTTCCGATTTAATGTACAAACCTCTTTTCCAGCCAAGAGCCAAACATATATTACAGGTAATGTATATATGAATGCTTATTTCTGTAAGAATTCATTATTTTTACCTTTTAAAATGCACATAAACGTTGCTAGATACGAAATGTTTAGAGCTTGTAGGGCTGTAAAATGTGGTGACGCTATTTTAACTTTATCACAGCTTTGTCCTTTGCATGACTCAAGGACTTACTCTGCTATGAAAATTATATGAATATCTGTGGAGAAACCTTTTATTTTTTCCTTTCTTTTTTTTTGTTTTCTTTTGCAGACAGAATCTACATGGTGGTAATAAAAATTAAGCTTCAGTAGAGTTTTGCCAGGAAAAATGTTAGGATGTTTTCCCATTCTTCTCTCAGTCATCATAGAGGACTTGGTTTGGTTCTGGCTGCCACAGACATGTGCATTGCCGATGCCAGAAAGACCTTTGGGAGACTCAAACACTGTCATGCAGGAGCTACTGGTAGTGACGACTGCATGTGGCTGAGAGAAGGCATTCACTAACTCCTTTCGTGCTTCTGACATGAGTTTATGAAAACAGACCAAAATGGTGATTCCCAGCGCTCAAACCAGTGATCAGTGTGCAGGAATAGAGCCTTTTTCTGAGTCAAATTGCCTGTGGCATGTGCCAGTGTTCAGAGTCATAACCCCATAGCCAGATCATTTCAGTATGAAGTGTGTTGCAAGGAAAAGCTTCTGTCACCCATTCTGAAAGATCAAAGGCCTCCAAGATGTGCATATGTTTCACAGCAAGTGGTAATTGATTTTATGTTGAACTTCGCTATGACATCGGTTTTGGATTTTGTCCATCTGAAGTAACACAGCAGTTAAGATTTACCTAGCTTATAGTGTTAAGAATTGTATTAGAAGTAATTTGCTTAATGACTAATATCTGAACCATTTCCTTCAGCCACTCCTCCTGGGCAAGTCCACTGAAAATGCAGGTGCTGCCTTCACTCTCTCAGTGGTAGGATCCATACCCTATTCATAGAATCATAGAATCCTTGGGTTGGAA
>NW_010512105.1:0-288 GCF_000687285.1 Phaethon lepturus
TTGGCCTGGTTGAACCTCATGAGATTCAGATGGGCCCACTCCTCAAGCCTGTCAAGGTCAACTTCTTGAAGAAACCCAACCATATCACACTACTGCCCCAATCAGCAAGGCCACTGTTACTATAAATAATTAAGCAATTTTCTCCTCCTGAAACACGCTGGCCATCTCCAGCAGGTCTGGGACAACTGCTTCCAGAGGAATCTGCCTCATTTCCAGCTGACAGCAAGCCTCCAGCGCATTGAAGAAGGCTTATTTTCTCCCTCCTCTCACCCAACCCAGAGGTGAGGG
>NW_010512105.1:303-5907 GCF_000687285.1 Phaethon lepturus
ATGCTAATGCGATCCCGTTAAACTGGCCAGAAGAAATCCAACCCACGGCCCCGTCTTTGCCCTTTCCATTCACTGGCAATCTCAACGTGAAGCATGGTTGTCAGAAGATTTCTTGGGTTTCCTTAAGTTCTTCTGCCAAGTTCTGATTAAAATCCTCTTAAGTGGTTTTATCTTTATTCTATTTCCTAGAACTGAGAAGTAAAGCGGACCTGAGAGCGGCACTGAGTGCCAGAGATAATAGCCACTGATAGAGCTGGGCCATCCGAGTCTCCCACACCAGCTCCTTAGGATCAATGGGAAATTGAAAGCGATTCTCTTCCCATCTCCCGTATCAGACCATCAGCTCCCAGAGGAGACTGGGTTTTAATGGCCTTGCTCACTGGCAGGAAGCTGGAATTGCTCGGTCAATATGGGCTGCCGTGGCACCTCTCGCCTTGTGCTGCTCTAGTGCCACGTGAAACAGGTTGACTGGGGAGGACGGTTCCCAAAGGCTTTTGGGCAACGCACAATGGCAGAGCAGTGGGTAAGGAGCAAAGCACGGCACCGTAACACAGGTCTCCGTGCCCAGAAATGTCCAATTTAACAAAACCCCGATCCTCCGCCCCTACTCCACATGCTCCACTTCATGACGGTGGCTTCAAAAGAGGAGCCAACCTCTCATCATGGGCTCCTTGCGCTACCGGCTCAGGATCTGCGCCAAATTGGATCCCTTCCTTGCCCAGAAAATCTGGCTGCTTCTGTGGCCTGGAGGATGAAGCCATTGGTTTCTTGCCCAGAAACAACAGGCACCTACAAGTCTGGTCGCTCCTGTTCCTGCGGCCAAAGGCTGGAGACCGTCAGGATGCCACAAAGATGTGGTGCATCTCACTCATCCTCTTCTCCGGGCCAAGACAGGCCGAGGAGAGCCCCTTCCCTGCAGGAAGGCAGATGCGTTCAGCCCCAGGGCTCAAGCACACTGGGAGCGTTGGGTATGGAGGTGGTACAGCAGGAACCCCAAAACAGTCTCCGTTCACACAAGAAAAACCAGAATCGGATCTGCCGCTGCCCTCTCCACCGTGTCTTCCGTCTCTGAAGGGCTCCACAGAGGGAAGTGCTCCTGCCAGAAGCCAAGGCACTACTGTTGAGTACACAGCCTGGAAATCCCAGAATTTCCATTTTTAATACTATGCACCTGCTCATGCCCTTGGGGGAACAGCTAAACACTGAACCCACTTACACAGACTGCATGGACAGGACACGAGTGGGTCTGAGCTCCCAATAGCTACCACTGAGTTATCCGCCGTGGGGAACACCAACAGCTCCCATTTCCTGGTCTTGTAGGATGGAGCAGAGAGGAGCACAGGCTGTGAGCCCCTCAAAAGCAGGGCCTTTTGCTAAGACGTGGCTCCCCCACAAACGAACCAGGCAGCAAACCAGCAAAGCCACGGCACATTCAGTCACCCTTACACTGGAGGGCGGTTTCATGGGCAGACTTTGCTTTTTTGATGCAAGATCCAGTCCCTGCAGAACGTGGCCCGAGAGCTGAACCACCTGCTCTCCTTTCTAGCCAGGGGCTTTAACTCTTCTCCCAGGTCAGGGCAGCTAAGAAACACCCTGCTCGTGGCCATCGGGTTTCTACCAAAAGGCTGGTTTCCTTCAAAGGGACATTCAAAGCTCAGCCCCTCCAGGTCCCTTCACCCTGTACAGAAAGCAGAGTATTAATAGTCAGTCTGGAAGACCATAAAACACTAAATACCTAAAGAGTTCCTGTACCTTGAAATGTTAATGCTAAGCAAAAAAAGAAACCTTCCTGTTAGCAAACTGTTCAGCTCTGTGATATATATACACGGTTGCCTTCCTCCCCTCCAAGCCACAGAACTGCAAACAGCACTTGAAACCCTAAAACACCGCTCTACTTACAAAAGGTATCCTATAGATCTGCTCGTCTCCCCAGCGCCCGGATGGGAGAGGCTTCGCCAGCACACGCCAGCTCTTCTTGATGACTTAGTTACCACCTCAAAGAGGCGGCTGGCGCCCAGCCATCCTCCCCTTACAGGATCCTTTTCAGTCTTCCAAAGCGATCTCCCCGAGCACACAGGGCCCGGCCCAGGCTCTTTCCTCTTCTTCCAAGCCTCCCTTCCCCACTCAACTGCTAGAGCTCAGCTCCAGCGCTGACGTCCCCCAGCCTCTCCCATGGCTTTGCCGCCTTCTCCTTGCAAAGGGCCTCTCTCGCCTACGCCGCGGTGGGTCAAGGGGACACGGGAGGCACCAGAGCGGAGACCTGGGGCTGTGCATCCCGCCGGGGAGGGTGGGTCGGGATCCCAAGCCGGCAGGGCAGCACCAGCTGGAAATACTCGCTTGGATCTGGTATAGTCACGTTAGCCGCTGCTCTTGGCGTACACAGCCGCACTGTGCCCAGGACGTGACCGCGAGGACATCGCTGACATCGCAGCCACTTCGTCACACCACACCAGCGATGCAGCACCCTGGCACCGACGCCAGCTTTAGCACTACCGATTATTTCTGGGATGCCCTTCCCAGGGAACAAGCCCCTCTCAGACAACACACCCCACCCCTCCACTCGCCACCATCCGCAGATGAGCCATTGGGTTCATCATCAGCCGCAGCTCTTCCTCCTCCAACCTGGCTGACAATGGAGCTTGAACCCAGGACCGAGCCCCAGCTCCGGGGTCCTCCTTCGCAGCAGCCGCCAGCCACGCGGCATGCGGTTCGCTCCAGAACAAGCCACATCCATCTGTTAAACAGATGAGCGGGGCCGTTCCCAGCACAGGAGGCAGCATATCTGCATCCCGACGACTGGAGGGAGGGATGGGAGGCAAGCGGGGGGAGTCTGGGAACAGCCTTCGTTTGCATAGCACCTGGGGGGAAAAAAAAAATCACAACATTGCATTTACATAGCTAATTGGAGGAGCGAGCTTCCTGGAATGAAATTACTTTCTGGCTTGGGAAAAAAAAAAAAAAAAAAAACCAAAAAAAACAAACACCACCGCAACCACAGGATTTGTAGCTGTAATGGTGCCTTCTCCACCCGGAGCACCTTGGGTGCTCTCCCTGACAAAGTCCATGCTCATGCCTAACAGGGGACCACCTGATCCGTGCAGAGGATGGGGGAAATTGAGGCATGGAGACCCCAGTGTTTACATCAAGGAATGGCAGTCAAGAGCCCCAACAGCTCCTCTTGCTCCCTTGGCGCTGGACAAAAAGTGCTTTTGCATTGTATCACATCCCACCCTCTTGATGGGATGTAAAACATTGTGACGTCCATGTCGTGACAAGAATTAAAGCATAAGCCTGTAAAGTTCATCATGGCATGTTCCAAAAGTCTCCAAGTGACTGAGGGCCAGGCAATATTTTAAAATAAATCTCAACACTTACCAAGTTTTAAACCAATTTCAGTGTCAAGCACAGGGGAAACATCAGCAGATATAAATAAGCATGTGCCATTACCACACCCTGTAAAAGCTTTGTGGTTAATGTCTTCCTGCAAAGGGATTTTTCCTGTCCATGGTGTGCTGGGATGGAGCTGGCACCGTTCAGCCAGCTGGGGGTAAGGCTGTGAGCACGGGAGCAGGTCTGATGGATGGCACCAGCACCATGTGCCCTCCTGGGTTGAGCGGTGTTGGCCAAAGTCACTGTGAGCCCTGCGAGAGGCCAGTGGCTGGGCAGAGACCCCAACCCTTTACACCACAGCATCACCCCGGCAAAGCCCCTGTCTCCAGCCCCAGGCAGCATCACCGCTGCCCATGATCCCGTCCATCCCAGTGGCACGGCATGCCCACCTGTGCCAGCCTGCAACCTGAGCTCACCCTAGAAAACCCTGAGTGCGTTTATTTACATCAGATCAGTTCCCTGATCTGGTCTGTGGGCAGGAACGAGTAACAGGGACAGGAATATCTCGAGCAGATGTTGTCACCAAATACAACATATCATCAGGCTGCTGGTAGCTTTAAATCATTTCGGAGCCCAGCAATTTCTCTCCAGCCCTGGGCTGCTCTCCCCATCTCTCCGACTCCAGCCGCCGGCTCAGCATCTATGAGACCCGGGGTGGCTTTCCCCATTCAGCCTGGCAAGGTCTCCACCTCCAGGCCTTCATCACAAGACGGAAACATCACAAGGAGTCACTCCAAAAAGTCCATTGCAATCACCTTTTATCCTGCATGGGGGTGCTGCCTGCCATCAGCTCTGAATATTTGGGTGCCCTCTCGCCCAGCACATCTCTGAGGCCACCTGCACACAAGGACTCCCAGGTAGGATGGATTTCACAGCTCCAGCCCGAAGCATCCTCAAGAGCAGCAGCAGAGCAACACAGCGCCATGCTTGCATGGCAAACATCGGGAAAACCGTGGCACAGAAGACACCATGCCTGCAGGAACCAGGCAAAAGGTAGCAAATCCCCAACAAGCCATCCTTCAAAAGTGGAGGAAGGGAAAAGCAGGCAGCGCTTTGCTCTGCAGCCCTTTCCAGCGGCCTCACAGGCTGCCGGGTGGAGGAGCAGCTTTGCTCATTAGCGGGTTATTCCTGGCACACTCCCCCCGCATCAGCTCCCCGGCAGGGCTGCGGGAGCAGCTCGCCGGGTTTTGAAGCCTTTGGGGTCGCGCGGCGCTCGAGATGCGTGAATCTTCCTTTAAAGAAATCTCACTCAGGCAGATAAATGGTGCTGGGTAACTGGGGTCATTAGGCTAATAAGCAGCCACCGCCAGCCTGGAAGCAAAGCAACAAACACAAGAGAGTCTACCCGAGCCGGTTAGCCTCAAAATCTGACCCATCTCAAGCAGTTACCGTCTCCACCGGAGGAGAAATCAGGTCCATGAGTCAGCAGGATCAATCACCCGCCGGCCTTTTCATCAGAATCTCCTAATCAAAGCATCAGGGGGGTGGATTTGCAGCTCACCCACACCGAGGAAGCGGTGCACCGACCCCGTTGAGAAGGAGCCATCCCCCCTCCGTCAGCCTCCTCGTTAGCGCACTGTCATTCTGCTCTCGCGCGTCGGGAACCGGGACATGTTTTCTCCGCTTTCCCGGAGCGGCTCTGTTTCCTACCGCCATGTCCTTGACGGGGAACTGCAGGTCCCGCTTCCCACTCCAGTGGAGATGGGGCTGCATTTTGGCACGACGACCTATTAAACGGAACACAGCAACGCCAATGGGTTGCGCATCAAAAGTAACTCACCCCTTAACTAGTCCTTCTTAACGTTGCCAGCCGGGAAAGCAAATGGGGAGAAATCCAAGTTTTCCTACATAAAAACTTCAGAGGTGGGATCAGCTGAAACTCCCAGCCTGCTACATCTAGCGGTTATTAAAAAAAAAAAAAACAAACCCACATATAAATAACCTCTCAGCAGGAGCCAAAACTCAAAGACTAACCCCATGGTTTTAAGTGAACGAGGCCAATTTCCTCCTTTGTAGCTCTTGACACATGTTGGCTGCGTGCCCCCTTCTTGCCTTGTTCCTGCAGCAGAAGGCTCTGGGCGGCGGGTCCGGGGACGATAAGGAAACGAGCGGTGTAATTCCCAAGGCCTCCCAACACAGCCCTGTCAGCAGCTCTGGAGGCGGCCGATTCCAGCGTGGCTGGAGAAAAGAAACCGCGGCAAGAGGAGCCCGCGA
>NW_010512105.1:5928-7553 GCF_000687285.1 Phaethon lepturus
TGAGCTGCCAATGCCGCGCCGGCTGCTGTTCCCTGGAAAGAGCCAAGCCCTGCGGAGCGACGGGTGGGAAGCAGCGCTGGGATGGCAGGAAAACGGCTTCTGCCCAGGGTTTTTAGTACGAGCAGGTGCCTACCCCAAGCATTTGGCTTCCCACGTGTCCTAAAAACCCCAGGAGAAAAAGAATTATAGGATTAATGCCAGCTTTGAAGGGATGGATGGAGCAAGCTTTGGAGGGGGCTCTAAAGGGTGTTTCACCAAAACGCCTTCATTGGGAGTTTTTCCTCCCAAATTCTGGAATCGAGACAAGCAAACCCATGTTGGGCGCTATCCATCACATTTGGGTCGAAATTGCACGTGTGTCTTTGAAGCTCAAGGCCGGGACCTGCCTGCAACACCCCGTCCTGGCTTTGCCCCACATCAAGCGACTTGGCTTCCCAAACCACCACCTCAAACACAGAAGAGCCCTCTTCATCCTCACCTCGATGAGGATCTCGGGTCAGAGCTGCCCAGGTTTTGCCAAAGCCTCTTATCAAATGCCTTGACATTTGGGATGGGAAAGGCTGTTTTGGTGTGTTGGGTTTTTTATAAAGGGCTGGAGCCCTTTACACCCACCAGCAGGACGATGCAAAGCAGCAGCACAGGATTAGTGGCCACATCTCCACAGCCACATGCAGGGAGCTGCCTCCACTCTCAGGTAGAGGCCAAGCCCATGGTGGTCTCCAGGCTCTACACAGAGCATCACTCTCTTTGAGGTGCAAAGCTGGAAGCAAATGCCATATCCAACATACGGAAGTGTCCCTAAGACAGTCTACGGCCATCTCCCGTTGGGCTTGGACCTAGCAGAGCTACTGCCTTCTAGGAAGATCTCAACTCTTCAAGCTGGAGTCATGCAACCACCTCTTCACCCCAACCCTTGCTGCTCCATCCACCACCAAACCTCATCCCTCTCACCAAAAATGGCTTAAAAAAGCAAAACCGTGCTTTGATTCTGGGTAAAGAATTAATGGGTGGGGGACACCTAGCACCTGAGGTGTCATCCCAGGTCCCGGTCAGGCTGGGACAGTCACAACTGTAGGAGCAGCGCTGAAGACACCATGCAGGTCTGCCTCTATGGGTTTAGGGGAAGAAGGTCTACACAGATGACGCCAAAGCCACACTGCAAACTGCCAGACAAGACAGTGGCATCAGGGAGAGTCCAGGACTCTATTTTTGGGGAGTATTTCTTTTTTGGCAGCTGCCACTAGTGTGGCATCGCCACCCCACTTCCTCCACCACCATCTGACCTCCCAGCCTCTGCTCGAGCACCACCTCCAAGGCCACGCTGTCCTCCCACAGAACCAGAAGTGTATTATCACACCAGCTTTGGGGCCTGTCCACTGCAGCGTCCCCCACCTTACAATGTCCCCTCGCTATCAGGCCACCCATCGCAGGGGATCTCTGTTCAGAGCACGCGCAGGGCATAACGACGCTGTGGTTGGGGGGGGGGAAATTCAGGGCAAAAAACGCACTGTGGTGGCTCCTACCCCTTCTCCCACAGAGGGACACGACCGGATCCACCCTCCTCGCTGCCCAAAACCGCAGCACACATGACCCAGAGAGGCTTTTCAGAAGAGCTGAGTCTCCAG
>NW_010512106.1:0-6691 GCF_000687285.1 Phaethon lepturus
CTCCGATTTTGGTTGACAATAAATTAGACTGATTTCCCCAAGTTGCCCGTGACGGCAGCCGGTGACTGATCTCTCGCTGCCCTTGTTTCAACCCAGAAGCTTCTCATTCCATTTTCCCTCCCCTGCCCGGCTGAGGAGAGGAGGGACAGAACGGCTTTGGGGGGCACCTGGCATCAGCCAAGGTCAACCCAGCACAGGGCTGTTCAGCCTGGGGCAGAGAAGGCTCCGGGGAGACCTTATTGCAGCTGCCAGGACTTGAAGGGGCTGATAAGGAGGATGGGGACAGGCTTTTTAGCAGGGCCTGTTGCAATAGCACAAGGATAACGGTTTTCAACTAAAAGAGGGGAGATTCAGACTAGACATAAGGAAGAAATGTTTCATGCTGAGGGTGGTGAAACCCTGGCCCAGGCTGCCCAGAGAGGTGGCAGATGCCCCATCCCTGGAAACATCCCAGGTCAGGTTGGACGGGGCTCTGAGCAACCTGCTGTGGTTGAAGATGTCCCTGCTCACTGCAGGGGGGTAGGACTAGATGGCCTTTAAACGTCCCTTCCATCCCTAAACTATTCTATGATTTGCATTGCAGCTGAATTAACAAACCCTCCTGCAATCCACAGTGCTGGCAACCATGGTGCAGAAACGTCCAAACTGTCTGAGCTAAAACTAACAAGCTCTGAAGTACCTGAGCTGACTCAGTTTCAAGCATTTCAAGCATATTGTGCTGCATAACAGAGTATTCTCAAGTGGTGCTTAGGGCGAATGTTGAACTGTGGTTTGTGCATGTTTAATGCAAAGGTAAAAAGGTAAACTAAACTTTAGAGGAAAAAAAAGGAAGAAAAAAATAGGGGAAAGGAATCATCATGTCATTTCCCCCTCAAATAGCTATTAATTGAATATTTCTTTGAATTGGAGTGATTCTGGGGAAATCACATTTCTTAACAAGCTTCTTACAGGGCTGGTTTGCTGCCTTCAGCAATATGTATGACTTTTCCTTTTCTTTTCTACTTGCTCAGCACTGTTTTTTATTTCTACTCCCTACCTCAGTGTCACTTCTGAGTAAGGGTAGGCTTTTAGGCAAAATTGCCTTTTTTCTTTTACTGACATAAGACCCATATAGGTTGTCAAAGTACATACCAAAAAACCTTTGTTGTCATCCATTCCAAGAGCTCATAATTTAATACAAGACAACAGGCACAGGAAACAGATGGGAGATTTCAGGAACACGGTAACACAAACTGTCTAATTTTATTGTGAGGGTAAAAACTCACTTGTGTTGCTGTTATGTCGTGTGGCCCACTCACTGTTTTCCACGCAAGACTCCACATGCAAAAACAGACATTGTGTTATTAACCTCTGCACTTCCCTGTGGCACCACGTTTCACTGGTTAATTATAGGCTGTATAAAAGGATCTCTTTTTTTTTTTACATATTGTAAGTAGTGTTGAATGGGTAAATCAAGTCTGATATGAAGTAGGCTTCATTCCTTGGATAAAGAATAGTTTTGATTACTACCAAAGCTTAATTTTCTTTCAGTAGTCCTGTGTTATAACCCCCTGAAGCAAATGGAAGACAAATTAATTGCATTGGGGTTTGGATCGGGCCAAATATCATGTTGAGACCTACACAATGCGCCAACCCACACGTCAGACATCTGGCATTTATTGGTTAAGGAAATAAAAAATCATCAAACTCTTTCTCTACAAGCAGTGAAGGAAAAGCAAAATGGAGATTGTAAATTTATTTGGGCAGCACTCAGATACTAATGAAGGGGAGCAAATAAGCAGCTGGGTAGATGGGAAGATTGTCAAGGTAGGAATCAGTCTCCAGCATCTAGAAGAATTATACAGAAAACTACATTAAATGATGTTCCAGCTTCTGAACTCACTCATATTCAGGTTTCTTGACAGCACTTGCTTTTGAATGTTTTGTGGATGAGATCTTGGCACTGTTGAGGTTTATGCCGCATCAGCCAGGGAGACTGAAGCTGTTTGTTTATCCGGGGAGGCAGCTAGAGGAGGAGATCTCAAGCCTCCCAAACCTGACCTGCCTCCCAGCAGCTGGCTGGCTGGATTTCTAGCCTCAGCAAGCTGCTGCTAATAATCCATATGCATCGTGTCCATTTAAAGTCCCGTATACTATTTCACATGAAATACAGGTGTTGGGGCCTAAAGAAGCTATACATAGAGGAATATACCCTGCCCATTAAGCAATTTGCCACATAATGGACTAACGGTTTCTTATATTTCTGTCACGCTGGGACAGTCATTAAGCAATTCTGTGTACTGCCTGGATGCAGACGGCTCCACCGACTCACGCCAGGAATGGAAACACTCCTGAAGCTTTAGGGCAGAACGGGGTAAGGCTCAGTAATCCTTTAGGAAGTGTGTTAACAGTTCAGGTATTATTTGGGTTATGGTTCACAGGAAATCCGTGGGGAAAGGGAAGCATGAATGAAGAGAACTGCAGTGTTTGGATGTGTGAGGTTACAAATATCCCTATAACCTGTCCGAGGATACGTGTGTCCCCTCATCAATGCTCTGTTTCAGCAAAAGCGAGTCCTAGGACAAAGGTTTTGCTTGAGACATGAATTTCAGCGGTAGGACAGCTGTGTAAGCGTCCTAAGAGTTTGTCAGGGAGCGAAAGAGAGGGAAATTCATTGCAGCTGGCTCAGTATATGGGTGACTATAATCTGCTTTTATTTTACTTCTGTGCCCCTGCCTCTGTGAAGTTACTAATGACATTGGTAGTATGTTAATAACAGCAAATATAATCTTTCTCTACTTTTACCTAATGCTCATGTTCCATGAAAGAATGATTTCAAAAGATCCGGCTTTCCACTTCTGTGGGCAGGCTTGCTGGACCGCTCACGCGCTGGACTCTGGGGCAGCCAAAGGGTAACAGACTGTTTCTCGAGCAACCTTCGCAGGCTCTTTGAGTAGCTGGTAATGCACGGTGCCAAATGGGAAAGCTACTGCCGAAGGAAGGCACTAGTGATAGTCTACCTGCCTAAGCCCCCAAATCTCCTGCTGCACTTGGAACATTCTCTCTGTGTCCTTTAGTTCCCAGTTTACTCAGTCCTGTCAGAATTAAATGCTGAATTAAATCACTAAATGCTTCCAAGGCTGTATAAAAGCCCAGAGTTTTAATGGTTTTTGGTAATGTGGACAGGAACTTCTTGCTAGCTGTGCACCGATCTTCAACATCTTGGCATTCAATGTATGCAATAATGTCAGGTGTTACTGCCATGGTGTGGATTTTGATCAGCAGCGTAGGGCTGACAGATTTTACTCTCTTATTACTTATCCCCAAGTTTTATTACTTACCCCTTTTATTTCCCTTTGATGCTCTAAAGTCTGTGCTCAAATGGTGACATGGGTATTTTTTAATGAAGCACCTTTTCTCTGTTTAAGTTTGCTTAACAGATGGCTGCCTGCCAGCTTTTTCTTTTTAAGTTCTTGTTTGCTCAGCACTGAGGCTTTTCATAATTAAAGCCCCTTTTTCCATTGTTCTGGTCTGCAATATTTATTCTTCAGAAAAAATATTGAAGAAATGGTTTTGCATGACTGAGCGACTGAAGGAAACACTTCAGGTGCTTATCTGTTCTTCAGTAACACAAGTTTTTAAATTTAACTGTAGAATTTTCTGGCTCTTTTATCCACTGCTTCTTAATGTTCAAAACTTCAGTGATCCTCGTGAACAGCTCTGAGTCACTTCTTCTCCTGGTGTCAACACTTCGCATCCGTTCGCACCAGATAAGAATCTGCACAGAGCGGCTACAGAGCGAGATCTTGAATAAGCAGCCGTGAATTTCTCTAACAGAAGTATTTTGAGCACCACCCCCCTGAACTGAAATGCCCCAGATAATGAAAAGCTATGTTGAAAATTCCTTCTCCTCCTTTTCTAGCTAATGTGCGTGCAGACCACAAATTAGGTAAGAAAATAGTCAGCACCCAAGGAGCAGACCAGAGTTTTTTCAGACGCTAGGCCCTCTGTGCTACAGCTGACAAACAAAATGTAACTGCAATGGCAATACCTGAAATAGCATGAGAAAGAACCGACCAACAACCTGCTGCTCATAAAAAACAGCTTGTTTCCAATTTCAGACTCCGGTGCTATGCATGGAATTTACAAAAAAATGAGGAAAAGCCTCGATAAATACCTAAACGAAAGCTGGTTAGTTCAAGCTTTCACAGCCAGACATAGACTAATAATTATTAAGGCAATCAAAGACACTTTGGAAAATAAAGACCATGTCCTAATTTTGGCAGTTTTACCCTGATGTGCACGTAGGTTGCGTAACTGCTGAGCAGTGACTTTTGCACCCTCCTACTTTTCAGACTCCTGTAGGCAAGCACGCTTTATCTCAGAGAAGAATGCAACTTTCAGCCAAGATTTGTCAACGCGAATTCCTAGGCATAAAACGTACCACTGAGAAATCTCTGAAGTTGTTGTTAGGTAGAATAAAGTTGTGTCCGCTGATCTTGATGCATGCCAAAGTTGTCTATAGGATTGGAACATAGCTGGGAAAATTTTAGCCTATAAAAGGGGGCATTTCACAAATTTATGGTTTATAAAAAACTAGCATTACACTGAAGCAATTATTCATAACTATACTGCTTTGCCAGGCAGACCTTAATCCCCCTCAAACAGCCTACGTCCATAGTCACTGGGATCAATGGAGACTTTGTCACTGCTTTCAGTGGGCACAGGATGTTACCAGAAGAGCATCTGCAGCAGTTCCCAGATAGGAACACTAGGCAAAACAAAAAATCTTCATTTGTAACTAAATGTTTCATGTTTCAAAAGACTGGCCTCAGATGTGCTTTGGAAACGTGCTTTTTTGGGTATGTCTTTCTTCTATCAGGCTGCGTATTTATCAGCTCTGGTCCTAGAGATGAGCTTATCTCCCAGGGGATCAGAACTTCTTTCTAATTTGCTTCTTTATTAAAATAATCAAGGCTTGCAATTAACTTTTTTATTATTGCTCTCAATCTTTGTTACTTGCATGAAAAGCAAGTAGCACATTTCCCTGTCTTTTTTGAGACTTTTACTTATTTCTTTGCTCATCTCTCTTCAGCAAGTTCGTGTTCTGAAAACAGAAAAGCAAGAGACCGCAGGTAAAAGGGAATTAATAGTTTATTTCAGCTCGGGAGGAAAAAATGCATAACCATAAAAAATCCAAATATATATTTTGGGAAGGGAATGTTTGAGAAGATTAAGGATATCAAGGAGATGTGTTTTCAAATTTTAATTTTCACAAGGAATTCCTGTGGACCTACTGTCAGTCAATGTCTCAGCAGCTTTGTTTCTCAGTTTACCGTTTTAAAGTGAGGCAAATAATAACCTTTTAGTTTATAAGAGCATTTCACAGCTAAATAATTCAGGGCCAGGCTGTGCTACATTTTTGTCACGTTGTGTGATAGCTTACCATGCAGGTATCCCAAAGGACCAGCAAACCTCTGTGACAACTCCAAAGATGGGCTTCCTTATGGACCACTTGCACAATCATGTGTCATTAGACATAATAAAGAATGACAGAATCTGGTGGTTAAAACTTCATGAGATGCTCAAATACTATAGTGACAGCAACTGTTGAAGCTATGGATAAACTACATCTAGAACAATCCCACTTTGCTGCATTCCTAACTTCTAAAATATCCTTTGATTTCAGTATCGCTACTCTTTATTCTCAGCACATTTTTTTTAATCTAAGACCTCTGAATTTCTCCTCAGACAAGGACATAACCGCAGACAGTGCTGCCAGGTAAAATTACTGCGACGAGTTCTGGTTTGCACAACTTCTGGAAAGCATTCAGAAACAGTTTGCTTCTCGGGCAGTGAGGATTAAAGAAGAGTGTCCTCACTGCTTAGAAAGCAACAAAACTTCTTTCTGGAAGTAATAAAAGGCTATTTTTTGCACCAAGTGATGAGACCGTGGTTTAGCTGGAGACTATGGCTGTAGGGATGGCACAGTGTCTGCAGGGTGTACACCGTGCTGGAGGTGCTGCCTTCCTCTGCCTTCCCAGAAAACCCATTTCTGTAAGGATGAGAACAAAGTTACTGTTACAGGAATAATTACATAAATTGAGTATGGGGGGCTACACAAAAAGCTGGTTTAAACTGCTGGACATCCTCGGTGTGAAGCGACTCAGCCTGAAGAATGTAGTAGGCTCAAACTGAGCAGAGGATTTAGAGATTTAATGTTCCTTCCTGAACAGTTTGACACTGAAGTGTTTGCTAAAGTTACCATTTCCACACTCCGGGATGGTCCAACGTCCCAAACTCAGAAAAAAAATAGCCTGCGGCCTGCTGCAATAATTACGTTTTCTTTGGTTTAAATTTTCTTGGGCTCTAAGGCACGGCTGGACGGGTTTACGCCAGGCAGGGGCCAGATCGCCTCAGGCTGGCCCCTGGAGCCGCCCTGCTTTCACGCCGCAGGCGAAGCAGCGCGGTCCCCGCCACGGCCCTGACCAACGCGCTGCGGCCAACGTTTTCCTGTACAAAATCTTCTGAGGATTCTTCGTGCTCGCAAAAATATTTTCCCTTCAGAGGGAGACATCGCTGCAAGGCTTCTCAAATTCAAGGGAGTGAAGCGCCGGGGGGTCGCTCGGCTCCACGGCCCAGCACGGACATGACGGCAAGGGGGGATGCCCCGCTACGGGGGCCGCCCATGTTATTTATTCTATAAAACACC
>NW_010512107.1:0-242 GCF_000687285.1 Phaethon lepturus
CGTGTTCAGGATCAGGCAGGGTTTAAGAGACTTTTGGAGCTCGGTTCTGCAGCGTGCCTCACGCTTTCTGCATTGCAAGACCAGGATCTGGGAGCTCAAAGGGAATTGTCTTTTTTTTTTTTTCCCCCCCCACCCCACTCCAGCTGGTAGAAGGGCAGGAAAGCTCGTGCTGCCAAAAGTGTGTCCCCTCAAACGTGGGCCATCCTCCTCCTCCTCGGCTTCTCTTGCTTAAACTGGAGCGG
>NW_010512107.1:284-1190 GCF_000687285.1 Phaethon lepturus
AGCGGTTCACACTTCTCAGGCTTCATGTTGTACCTTGGAATAAATAACATTCTAAGCAGAGTCTGTGAGGTCCGTGCTTGGGGCATATCAGGACTGTGGCTACAGGGCAAAGGGGGTGTGTGTGCTTGAATTAATTCACTCTCTCGCCCTTCAGTTTGGTGCCAGCAGAGTTGGTACGTGAGCGATCTAGAGCGACTCAAATGAGGTGGTGGAAGATGAGGCTCCCTGTGACTCCTCACCTTTATTGCCTCAGTTTCCATAGCTGTAAAATGGGGATGCTGCTGCTGGAGAAGGGAGAAATTGTGCTGAAATATTGGTGAAATACTTAAAAATCCCTGGCTTAGAAGTTTCCATCTGCGTGCTGGCTCCGGTGCCGGTGAGATCTCTGCTCTGCCTCCTCGGCAGGTTTGCTGTGTGATGTGCGGGTCTGTCTCACCACCTCGGATGCCGCTGCCAGTGGGTCTGGAACAAAAGGAAGCTGCATCTGGGAACAAAACCCTGTCGTACTGGTGGTGCTGGCGCCCAGGACACGGGGACAGGCCCTGGCTGGCACTCGAGCCCATTCCCCGCGGGGGACAGAGTGGGTAGTGTCCTGCACCACAGCTCCTGCATTATTCATGAAGGAAAATCCAGCAAGAGCAGGGAGGGAAGGGAGAAAAAGGTTGGAGTTATTTAATAACAGCTATTGTGCCTGCTCCCCTTCACCGGCCCGCGGGGATGGGTGGGCTGGAGATAACGCAGCCCTGTGTCGGGGGGTGGGGGAGGACGGGAAAGGGTCTTGGGCAGCAGCCCAGTGATTTCTGGGCTCGCCCCCAGCGGGGTCGGGTCTGCTCCGGGGCTGGGGGATGCTGGCGGAGCCCTGGGGCTCGCAGCTCTGCGGGGGGCTTAGCGCATCCTCCCCGGCAC
>NW_010512108.1:0-296 GCF_000687285.1 Phaethon lepturus
TCTTAAAGGTCTTTTCCAACCTTAATGATTACGTGATTCCGTGATTGCAATATGTAAGCTCTGAACACCCATCTGAAGACTGAGCAAGAGGTATGGAGACTGGTATTTCAAACCGATCAGTGAGAATCAGCCTTTAGATACCAAAGAAGGGATGATAAGTAAGGAGGTAACAACCTTTGAAGTGAAGAGAAACAATTACTGTTGTGGTCCCAAATATGGGTTCTTCTACCCAGTGTGCAGAGAGCTGAAAAACACACAGGGCCGAGATATTTGCTTTTATTCCAAATCTGCGCAGC
>NW_010512109.1:0-482 GCF_000687285.1 Phaethon lepturus
AATTAACTCTATCCCAGCTGAAATCAGGACGCACTTCTAAAATGTTTCTTGTCTTGAATGTATATATTCTCTCTTTAAATGTGTGCACAGTTATGTTATATAATATAGAAATACATATTTATTTTATAAGCTTCTGTCCTTGTTATTGGTTACAATGTAGGCTATTACTTAAACGGTTTTAAAACTTGAAGATAAAAGTAATATCAATTCCATCTTGGCAAAAACAAATACAAGTAGAATTTTCCTTCTGAAACTGAAGTGAATTTTCATAGTGAAACTGATTCATATTGTTGCAAATTAAAGTTTCAGATTCATCACTTATCCTCAAGCTCTAGCTACATTCATTAGTTTGACTATTTTTAGATAACAGGTTGAATAGAAAAAAGGGTGGGGTGGGGAATGTGAGTTCTTCATGCTGGACTACATGGCCCAGGTCACGACTTTGACCTGGCCAACAGCCTGCAGTTAATTCTGGTCTGGGG
>NW_010512110.1:0-21191 GCF_000687285.1 Phaethon lepturus
CCTCTTTGTGCTATGGCTAGTCCATGGCTTTGAGACCTTTCAAGAACACTTTGAACCTCTAGAGCTTCATGCCCTAATAGGCAAATGTGTTGAGGCAGAGACCGTGCAAACCTTTGGTTATTCAAAAGAAACTACTTATATTACAGATTGTTTATTTGAAGACAGTCTTTTACAACTCTTGACTATTCCCTTGAAGTTGCATTTTAGTAAATTGTAGTAAAAACATTATGTGTGGCTGGGAGGAATGTAAATCAGACTGTGCCCCATCTTTGGAAATTTTCTTTGTGGTCAGTGAAATGGATTTTTTCGTCACTGGTTCAAACCACACTTTCACAGCTGCTGAGACAAAGAATTTCCATGGGGCAAAGCCCACATAAACTGCATTTTGTGATGAACAAGAACCTCTACACACTGCATTATCAGCATTTGAAATGAATTTACAGACATTTTTGAGAGCACTTATTTACATGCTCTGTAGGTTACTGCCTCTTTAATGATATTGAAGTAGAAACAGTATCAGTAGTTGATATGGAGGTGCTGATTCTTGTACCGTATACTTTTTTAGAAGGTATCGATATTATATACCTGGTATTATATTTTGCCAGTTAATTTTGTCTTTTTAGTTTATCGGTTAAATATGACTTACATTATCCAAGGAAGCTTTCCATTGCAGAACATCACAATGTTCGTTACCCCCAAACAGAACAGAAATGTCTCTCAGAAGCTCTCACTGAGAAAAAGACTATGAACTGATGATGTTAAAGCTAAAATAAAAAAGTTTAGCCCAACAGGAACTCATCCTTATTTATGGACTCTCTCACTTCCCTCAGAATAGAAATAGTCCACAAATTTGACGGATTTGAGCCCACCTCATATAGATTTCTCATCCTTTCGGAATAGGCAAAATTTCTGGCATTCTGAAATGAAAGAATCTTTTTTCCTTAAACCTTTTATTCTCCAAAGAAATCAAAGGGGTGTTTTGAATGATCAAGACATAAAATCCCTTTCAATGATGGAATTGGCTGGGTTTTGGGCTGTGAAAACTGGCTTTTCTTCACAACATACCATGCTGAAGAGAAAGTTGGTATCTGCACATAAATCCATGCTGCCGCTGTTGGTCTGTACTGCCTCCCCCTTTTCTAATAGCATGATCATTGCCATAATTTTGGCAACTTTACCTGGATATTACTGGCATAATCAGTTCTTCTTTAATGCACAGAATGAATTTGTAAATGGGTAGTTATTAGCAGGAAGCATACTGTGAACGGGGTGATTTAGTTTAATGCAGCCCTCCCTAACTGTGTTTCCTATGCATTTCATGTGACATAAACTGCTCGATAGCTGAACATCCCTTTATTTTAATATTAGGAAATTTTCCCATTAATGATGGGTAAGTCTGATAAGCAGAAAAGTCTGATTATATGAAGACCAGAAGTGAAATAGAGTAATATTTTCTTGATAAAACCAAAATTTAAATAGTAATAAACTTTGATGACATTTTGTGCATAACAAAGGAGCATAGCCCAAAATGCAAGACGGTGGGGGGAACTATAATAAATATGGCTGTATAAAATAACATTTTAGTAATTCAACTTGTGACAAATTACAGCATTAAAAAACTCTTAATATTCTGCCACACTTGCATTATTTAAACTTTACCTTTGCCACTGAGCAAACAATACTGTACTAATGGACACATAAATCTTTTTTTCAGAATTATTTCAAGACACAAGGATTGGAAAAATCGTTAAATATTTGATGACAGTGGCAGTATCTGCCTGATTTAGAAGGAGATGTATTCCCAGGAAAATACAGAGAGAATGATAAAAAGAAGATCAATAAAACTCTGCTTATATGTATCATATGAAGGAAATAAAATGAAGATATAGTAAATGCGATGGATTCATAAATGAAAATGCAGATGGAATATAATTTGTTTGTTTCACTCACATTTTTGTTTCATTGAAAGAACAGAACCAAAACAAATTCATTAAAAACATTCTAAGGCAAAAATGTTACCCCACTAGAGTCCAAGGGCACCACTACTTTCAACTGGGATGGACCATCAGTTACGCTTAGCTCTTGCTATAGCTGGATCCTTATCTTTGTGGATATAAAAAAAATGATTGAAATGTTATAATTCACCTACAGATCTCTCAACACAGTTTTCAATCACCTAGCCCAGGTTCACACTAGAAAGTACTTGTAGCGTATTTCACCTGCTTTGCAGTGGCATAGCTGCAGACAATGAAAGTTGTACTATGGATGGGATGAGGACATATCTGTTGTTCTTTCACCTCATTCTACTGATGTATCTAGGTGAGATTAAAATTATGTTAGTCAGAGATGCATGAGCTTCCAATCTGTTAACATTAAGCCTTACACACTATTTATTCCAGTTGCACTGATAGTAGAACCTGAGGTAGGAAAGCAGAGTGCCACAGAGCAAATTAGAGCAGGGAAAGACTCAGAAGTTGCTTTATGCTCCTATGGTAGATCCAAACTACTCACCTCTTTCATACCTCAAGGTCCCAGGACACCATTTTTGGAGTGGTGCTGGTTTGTTGGGGTTTTTTTTGCATAAGGAAACATGCTTGTAGTACATGGCTTGAAACGTTACACAATAATTGGCCTATGAAAAGTTTCAATTGCATATTTTCTTCCTCTCTGCTTTCTTTTCTCTTTATCTAACTGACCCTTCTTCAACATAATATCTGAGCATCTTCTTATGAATAACCAGAATCCCAAAATAAATTCATTTTCTACCTCTTAAGAATAGCAAGATTCTCTTCTTTCTTAAGTATACAAGCAATTTAATTTCTTTTTCAAGTTCAAAGCAATTTCATTTGGCTTCTTTGGTTCTCAGATAATTCATAATTGACTTGGAAAAAAATCAAACTCATCTTGGATCTAATCCATATCACAACCAAAATCACAGCTGACACTTGTGAGCACAATCAGCAGAGAGCCTGCACCTATAATTGTTACTCAAGCAGAACTCCCATTCTGTTAAGAATTTTGCAAGTCACTAGAGGTCACTAGAAATTGAGATATCCCTCCCTTGAATGAGACCCTATCTGTTCCCGAAATTGCACCAATTTAACCAAAACGGTGCTTTCTTAACCATTTTTGTTCAGTCCGTATGTAGGAATTGGGACGTTTTTGGTTGAATTATTACTTCTTTTACTTAGAAACAAACAGAAATGAAATCATTTAAATAACTGCTTTGCATCTGAGTAAAAATGCTCACAGTGGTTCTTGTACTGATTTTAATTCAGTTGCAAATAAAAGCAACCCACTCAGGGTTGCTAAGGCAGGACCACTTCCTCGGCAGAAAGATTAATTCTGGCAGGAAGAGGACGATGCTTCACCTTGTATCTAATCAAGGCACTGATAAGCTCTCATCAATTTTACTTAACCTGTAGGACAAACTGGAAAGCCAGAGTTTCTGGTGTGCCCAGGTGATAAATTGATTGCTTTCCTTTCCCTCTCTGGTGCCTGGGTCTACTGTGCATTTACAGAAGCTCAGCTACATCAGATGTCACAGGAGCGTGTGCGCGGCAACAGTTGGTGCTAATGCAATGGGCTTAAGCTCCTTTTCTCCCTGCGATCCCTAGCCTTAGATCCATGCTGGATTTTTTATCATTCCTGTTTACCCCTTTTAAAAAGTAGAATTAAAAGCTTCTTTTTCTTCAATAATATTTCTTCTTTCCTCCACTCCTCTTTGGTTTTAGTACTGTGTCTCTTAATTGCTGTCTTTCATTTAAGGTTTCCAGACTTCATCATGCCAGTAAAAAAATTATTTTCCTTTATAACTGCAAATGGTCTGTTCATAGCTGTCAGTAGCATTTGAATCCTGAAAGGGCCCCAGACTGCAAAACCTAATTAATGTTTACTAAGCAGCAGAAAGTTGTATGGAAGAAAGCATTTCTCTCTAGCATGTATAATGCATACTTGTTCATTCTGCCTTTCCTTTTTTCTCTGTCCTTTACCTGTATTTGAATGGATTTGTCATGAATCCCTTTTCTTTAGGCGCTGTGCATACAGTCCCTCTGTTCCCCTGTAGATGCCACTGAGTAGGCATCCTCCAGAGCGCTGTGAGTGGTGGCATGTGAGTGGTGGCATGGGAAGGCTTCCCACGGGTCTCAAAGTTCATTGTGAGCAGACACGAAGAGCCACGGCCCAAGCTCCATTCCTGTACTGCTCCTGCTCATCCCACAGCCATATGTTTGAGGTGCTTATTTAGTAGATCAAAGTTAGTAGTCAAGATTATGTTTTCATTTAGTAGAAGAGGAAACCATTCTCTGGTAGTTCAGACCATTCAAAACTGTCTGGGGAACACTTCTCTCACTCACTGCCACAGATACTATTTTTTTCCCTGGCAAAGGACATTAAACAACCTAACATCCTAACCTAAACATCGCAGAGATACAGGTTAAGCAGACTGCATCCCATGGTGTAAATGCATCCATCACAGATCAGCACATCCCCTACCATTCAGCTGAGACCTCGCTCATCCGCATAGTTTCCCTGCTTGGGCCCCGGCAGCTGGAAACTCAGCCTGTCCCCACTCCCACCTCTCTAGATCTAATCTTAATAGGACAAATTCTGTTAGCATTCAATATGGGAATGATGCAGCCAAGCCTTCAATAATTTGGCACTATTTTAATACCAACTTTCTTTGTTGGAGGCGCCTGGAATTTCTGTTGTGATAAAAGCTTTTCCCCAATTGAACTTTGTTCTCCTGCCAGATTTTTGTTTGGTTTTCCTTTTTGAGAGTGGCTTTAACCAGAAGAATTGATATGTACACACAACTACTCTGCTCTTTCACAGGCAGAATTTGCCCACATGAGTGTGAGAAAATTCAGTGATGTCTGTTCGGTTTCCAGCACCAGTGCTACCTTGGCTGAATGTTGTGGAGGCACAGTCTACAGGAGAACCTGCTCATTGTCATCAGTTTAAAAAAAAAGTAAAAATAAAGCATTTAAGAAATTAAGCAAAGGCTTTTTTTTTACAGCATGGTCTAGTAAAATTATTTTGCAGAGACATAATCCTCCAAAGCAAAATGTAAGTAACTGCCTTCCTGGATCCAGGCCCTGGAGACCTATCTGTTGTTACCTACACAGGTTTATTTAGGATGCTGTGATGGATGGGCAGATAAGATGGAAGTCTAGTAAGTTGAGGTGGGGAAACCTGCAAACACTTTATGAAGAAATTAAGCCCTTTCTGTGAGTTTCAAAGCTGAATTTGATATGCACAAGAGAAAGCAAATGCTTTTACTGAAGCAAGTTAATGCCTTTGTCCATTGGAATAAGATAATTATGATATACTTTTTATTCTGGAAAAAGAACTTATTGATTTATTGATTATTTTTAGCATTTAAAGATTTCATCATCTTGTCTTGCTTAAGATGGAAGGGCACAACCCATTAGACAGCAAACCACAGCTGAAAAGTCCTTCCTTGCATTTCAGTGGAACTGATCGAGTTGTCATAAATCTGTGAAGTGCATCTCTACTTTCTTTATGAACATTGGACCTATCATTCCTCTGGCACTACTATTATTTAGTTTTCTATTTGCATATAAAAAAGTAATTTTTTTTTTTAATGCTGAATTTTGTCCTTCAGAGGTCAAATCCCAGAGTGATTCTCTTTGTAAATGTTTAGAAATTAACTACTTGGCTATTTTTAAGACGCAAGAGTAAAGAAAGAAACTACTATTTTTTTTTAACTTAAAATATTTTGTCAGATGTTTTGTTCTAAAATAATAGAAAACCAAATGTTACAGGCACTTTTTTATTATTTATTTTACCACTGTGATGTAGTGAAAGGGTTCTGTTCAAACAGATAACTTCTAAAAAAACATTTCCCATGCTGCATCTAACATAACTCATAGCTACCTCAGGCCTGAATCATCATTCTGCATACGACAGCGCTGGCCATCAGGCGTACCCTTGTCTCTGTGGGGCTGTTGTAACAGGTTTTATGCAGGTTTCTGTTGTAAATTGCTGTTTTAATTTGCAAGCTTGAACACCCTTGCCTTAATAATCCCTGTGTACAGCAAGAGCAGAAAGGGACTCTCTCAGAGAAACACAGCAATACCCTAATACCCTACAAATAAAAGTTCAGTACGAAACATTGAGGAGTCAACAAAAAATATTTTTAAATTAATCTATTTTTAAGTGCGTGTTTACAATAACAGTTTACATATTTTCTTGAAGGCCTAAATTTTAATAGCATACTCAAGTAGAGAAAATAATATCAAATGGATTCCAGGGAGGAGGATCAGGTGCAGAGAAGGAAGCCACTGAGGCAGAAGGGAATACGGTACTTGGGAAAACTCTGGGCAAACTGATTAAAACTAGGATTCATGTTACCTACTTTGTAAGGCAGTGGCCAAACTGGTTGTCTAGGCTCCCTGTGTATGGAAAGAATACCCAGAGGGCAATTAATCTCAATTAACTTAGATATCTATCTTAGACTGGGATGAAATAAATGTGCACTGAAAGTATTCTCTCTCTCCACTAACTATAGGGGAACTTAAACACCTGGTTTAGACTAGACATTTAGCTTTTAGGCAGCAAAGTTAGGTGAGATGTATGGCATGCAACATCAACAGCTGAGAAATAAAAGGGGAGTGAACTGCAAAGGGCCTTTGGGGTAACAGGAAAGTTGGGAAATAACATAATTAGGTAATCAAGTGGGGCCACACAAAAGGATTTGAAGAGCAGGACAAAATGATTTCACAGCAAGCAGGTAAATCCGACTGGGCTATCATGTGGTATAGAAGAAAACAGAAAAGGTGGCTAGGAGAAAGGTTTGTAATCATCAGTGCAAAAGTTGCTCAATGCGTGAATACAAAAGTCTCCTGCAGGGATGCAAAAGAATGGGAAACAATTGGGAAATTGTGATATTCAACCACAGTATCTTCAAGAGATGAGAAAGGCACTGAAGGTGAAAATAGGTTGTATTTTTACTGTAGTGGAGATAAAAGATATAATATGCAAAATGTAGTGAGAAAATATATTTTTTCTCTTTAAACTGAATCTAGACTGCACAATGAGAAATAGTCTACTGCATGCTAGTATGGATTTTTTCTGGTTGCCTATTGTGGCAGAATTGCTGACTGAGATACTAGAAACATTTAAGTGGGAAATCTTTAATCGTATTGAAGGAATAAATAAAATCAACATGATCAAACAAAGAAATCTGCTCTCTGATTATGCATTATACCACCTAGTCTTAATGGTCTGACTGCACATTTAATACTATATAAATATTACATCATCCAGACTAAAAAAGAGCAGAAGATTTGCTTCAACCAAATCTTAATTTTGAATTGATAAATATTGAGTGTCTGCGGTGGCTTCCAAGGCTGGCTCATTTGGATGTTTTGGGAAATTGCACTAAAGTATTATAAAAGCCTGTGGTGATCATCAATACTCTGTGTTATTTGAAACCAATCACAGGGTAATTGAAGGCAATATTAAAGCAAATTACTGGTTTGTGACTCTTATTTAACTAAAACATTTTTATATTTTTCTTGCCCATCCTCCCAGCTCAAAATTGGAGCTGTACTTCTTGTGTTTCTCTAGGAATTCATCTAGGGTTCCTATTTTTCTCTGTGATGTTTTGACTGTATTTTAAGCATAAATATTATGAATCATTTCCTGTCAACTTTTGATTTACCAAGCATTTGGCCAAGTCAATGAACAGATTAAGCTCACTACATAATACCAGATGGCTTTATAGTTTTGTGTCCTCTCCTGGGCAAGTCCTGCTGTCATCTCTGAGCATCTGCATGGAGCCACGAGGGATGTGTGCATTTTTCATTCATTCAGCTGGGTCACTCATCATTAATATTTGGAGGATGAAAGGAGGTGTCAGACAAGAGAATTGGTTCTGGCTTCTGTTAGCACATTGACATGTCAATCATTCACCCTAGAGGCTGCCAGGCCCGATTTAGAACAAAAGTAACTGCTGGGCTGAGCACATCACAAAAGGAGATGAGATTTCTTTGTGTTAACCAGCCCCTTCACAGGGTGGAAACGTAATCAGAGTCTTCCTCACGACCAATAACACATGAAACCCAGTGATTAGCAGGACCTACTTGGAGATAGAGTCGCTGACCTCAATCACGTTAGGAATGATTCTGCTGCAATCGTAGGGTGTTCTCAAAATGAAATTGTATTTAAAGCACCTCTCTTAGAAAAGCCATCCAATCCAGCACAGTGAGAGCTTGAATATGTTCAGTTCCCTGCAATTTCTTACATGACAGCTTTGATCATTCATAAAAGGTACCGTTGTTTCCCAAATTAATATAGTCACCTTTAAAAGAAAAAACAGCAGAAACAAATTAATCCTCAAGCCGTTTGATCTCAGTGCAATCTCCCAGCAGCTGCATGCGTAATAGCCCCTTAGTGCACCCTGCTGGACTCCCTGAAGAATGCCTCCCGCTTCCGAGGAGGAGCTTTGATGGGAAAAAGGTGGGTGCGGTGGCAAAGCCCACCTGGGCTGAGCTGCTCGGACTAGAAAAGGGGAATTCCTGCTCCATAAAGCCTTCAACCTTTTCTTGCAACATTTGGATCCTTTTTGGCACCTTGAGTTAATCGAAGCAAATGTAAGCATCGGCAAGAAGAGCATTTGCTATCGCAGTTCGTACCTGTTTACCATCACGGGGCAAAAGTTTCGTTGTTCTCTGTAGGCAGCTTTCAGCAGGCAGGCTAACGTAGGACAGCTTTCAAGTGTCTGCCATTATAATAGCAGGCTCAAACCTCTCAGACACCAGGATCTGAGCATTAACGCTAGCTGCTTCTCTGGCATAAGTGGAACCAACATCCAGACTGCAAATATTGAGGAAGGTTAAATATTTATTTTATTGATCAGCTCCATCTCTGTGTGTAAAATCTCCTACCACCCAGTGATAACCAAAGAAACAAACGTTTTCTCAGTACAAGCCACATGTAAACCAGTAAATCTCTATCAGAATCAACAGATAAACACCTTTCTATATCAGCTGAAGAACTGGTCTATTTAGTTTTAATATAACGGTTTCAAATATGTGTTTTCTTCTTTTATGTTTGCGGTTGTCTACTGTTTACTACATGTGACACAAGCAATCCACTTTGAAATTGTCTTGGTCACCAGCATTTCTCATAACAGATAGCCATTGTTTTATAGACTTAATTTATTTCCTCAAGAAAAGAAGAAAAAGTATTTTGGTGTCCTGAATTCATTGATCTCCTTTAGCCCCACTGTCTGCATCTGACTGCATCACGAAGGATATATTCTAACTGTGGCCTGGTTTTGTAATGAAGTTTAAATTTGACCCAAAGTATGAACCCCACATCTCTATTTCAGATCCTGTAGAACAAATACTTAACAACATCATCAGCCAAAGGCTGTAGCTAAACTGGAAGAGTAATTGGAATACAACTGGAAAACAGTTATTTTACTATCCAAGTAGCTACAGACTGATTGTGTGGCTGACTACGCCGATTATTCTGCGTCTCAGTAATCTGGCACCATGCCCACAAAAAAGGAGACTACAAAGAGAGCAGTTTGATGAACATTTAGGAGTGCATTTTGATCACTAGCATAAGACCATTTCCCTTTTATGGTCTAAGAGACCAAACAGGCAACGCAGTGGCACTTTTACATGCCTTAATGAAAGCTAGCATTATGTAAATTATATTATTCCTATTAATAATAACACCTTCAAATAGCATGTTCTTACCTATTTTATGTAGGGTTGTAAATTTACTGAAAGGATACAGCACACAAACTCTGGCCGAAATACCTGGCAACATCAATGGAGCATATGTCCTGGCTAAAGAAAGAGATGCAGAGGGGCTTTTGTGCTCCCTCACAAATGGCCAGAAGTCACTGTCTGTCAGTCCAGCATCCTTTCTGAAGCTGTCTCCTCTAAATTATGTGCGGGGCCAAGAAGCTGATGTTCACCTTTTTTTTAAAGGTCCTATGATGTTCACCGTTTTTTTAAAGGTACTACTTCAGCAAAATGCTGATTCTTCAATATTTCAGATAAAAATATTGTGCAAGGAAACTATGGACAGCTTAAGCCATTCTTAAGCCCAATTTCCCCACCACCTGTCACAACATGAAGAAATGGAGGCTAAGTACAGTACAATTCTGGATAAGCACCATCACTGATAATGTAATCCATTTGCATGGTAAGTAACGCCAAGTGCAGTTATGTCAATACATGTCAAAACTATGCTATAAATACATGCATCTGTGGATAGCATATCAGAGAGGAAGAGCAGACTGGTGGTAACCTGTGAGAAAAGATTCAGGTCCAATTGTTTGCTCAACAGAGATTTGCTGTTGTTCTCATTTGTCCTCTTCAATTCCTCATCTCTAAAATTGGGATGACTGTATTTTTTTACACATTACAGAGATCTGTGAGGTCCTTAGAAACAATATTAATAGCATTGGTATAAATATCTTAGACAGATAGATTTATTTGGGGGGGGGGGTAATTGAAGTTGTTTTTCCACAAGGAATGCTGCTGTTCCAGTGTAAAGATGCTCAAATTTTCAACGTGCTAACACTATTTTGATTGGTATGATTGTATTTTCTTGCCCTTGTTTCCATCAGCATGATTTTACATAAGATGCAACTGGTCCCTCTGTAATTTGTCTCCATACTTTGCATTTTCATAAATAATTTTATGAATTCAGAGACAGGTCGTCTGCTTTCATTTTCCATGTGCTCTCTGCTCTGAGGTATGTTATGTTTAGCAGCTGCTTAAATACTAATCCCAAGACTGAATTATCTCTGTTACTTTCAAGGAGCATAAGAACTCTTTTTCTTATGAAATGTTCTATCTGTTGCTATACAGGAGAGTGGTAGATATACACAAGATTGGTGGATGAGCTTGCATTATTGTTCACTCAAAGGTTTAGAAAGTCATTTTCACATTTAAAGAAATTGCATATGCCAAGCAACTGTATCAGAGTACTGAAATAATCAAGGTATCTGAACCAAATTTTAAAGAATGGAGTATTACCTAAAAACACTCATAGCAAAGCTTCAGAGAGCATTCAGTATTTATTTAATGTTGAAGACAGGTTTAAGAAAATGTCCGATGGAGACTTCTCAGCCACCAAACAGAACTTATGTTGAAAAAGTGAGGAAATAATAAATTGAAGAAAATTTATACAATACATTGATTGTCAGAGCACAACAAACTGACTAAAAACCCTATGTTGCAACAATACTGAAAATAAAAATAAAGCATTTCCTGTTGCTAAAATCAGTTAAAAGTCATCTATGGGGCTGACAGAGACACAGTTTCTTTCAGTGGTGGTTTAAGAGAAAACTGTCTCTGAGAAGGCTATGCCTCTTGATTTTTGATTAAGGACATAGTCACAGCAATCTACATCTTCATAAAATCCAGGGTGGATTAATACTCCTCATTGTACTGCCTAATGCACATGCTGAGATTAAAAAGAGCTTCAGCTGATATAAACCCCAGGAATCTCTTTTAATGGTACTAGCCACCAAGAACATGACCCTCTAGCACTCTGCTCCATAGCATGACCCCAAAGTAAACAAAGAATCCAAGTGGCCTTCTGTGGTACATGGCTGAGCTCTCTGCTGAGCTTTCTCAGCAGATGGTCCAAGACCTCCTTGTTGGAAGAGGTGTTCATCACATTGGCAAAATTAGAGGCTATATTCACAAAGGGATTTAAGATTGGAAATTCCTCTTCAGGTTCTTAAGTCATTGGACTTAAGCACCACCAGCATTCACATCTGTGGCTAACACTAGGTCCAAGCTGACAAACCCCCACAGCAGATACTCCTGTCACACTGTGGATGGACTGCTTGGGGTGTTTGCTGTAAAACAAACATCACCTCAACTGGTATCTTTAAAAGAAATGCTCCAGATTAAGATTGTCCTTAGTCCCAGCTATACTTACTGTAGGATGGTCCTTACTATCCTAAATAACTTATTTTCCTCAACCCCACTGTTTCCCTTGTAAAAAGACAGGGGCAAGGGATGGGTTGTAGCACTAGTAAAATCCTGTAGACCTTACGGTGGTGGGCCTGTGAAGTGCCAACAGTGACACACAGCCCTAAGCTGTCTGAGGGCCCCAGAGCAGCTGTCCCATCCTCACAGTGAGGTGCGTCCCACAGGTCTGGGGACCAGCTCAGACAGCATTGGCCTCCTCTCAAGACGGGGCAGAGGGCAAAGTGGGATGCTCCCTCACGTCTACCACTGCAAGGGCTGCAGTGCTCCTCCGTGACGGCGATCTTCCCACTCGCCTGACTATGCCCCCGGCTCTGGGTGAGGCTCTCAGGGTCCTTCCCATGGAGGCTGCAGCCGCAGGCCTCTAGGGTTTGGGATACGGGGAGAAGGCAGGATAGGAAACTCAAATTCTGAGTGGAGAAAGGTGGCAGCTGCTGTCAGAAAGCCCAAAGGTGGCAAAAAGGGAAGGCCAAACACAGTCTGGGTAGGGAGTGTCTTCTGGAGGCCAGACCAAAAGAAATGGTGTTGCAAGAGAAGAACGGCAGAGACTGGTGCAAGAGGAAGAAACCAAGCACAAGGCAAAACTTGAAAGATCAAAGCTCTAAGGTGAGTACATGTTCCTGAAAAACAGCTGAGAGAGAAGCAGATCATAGAGAAGGATATTAGAGACTTGAACCATAATCTGCTCAGAGGCAGGGTTGCCCAGGCTTTTGAGAAAAAGTGTTTGAAAGAAATTGAAGGGAAGAAGAAGAGACAAGAGTTGACTCAGGACAAAAAGACAAGACACAGACACCTGAAGTGAGTCAATCACCAAGACAAAGTTGACGAGCTTTAGCAAGAGACTTGCTGTGGAACAAAAGCTTCAAAGAGCTCAATAAATCCTTGATCAGCTGATTGAGAAAAGGACTAGGGGATCAAAAGAAAAAGCTCTAAAGGAAGAAGAAGGAAATTTTATAGCCAAATCTAGACAAAAGAGAAAGTGGAAGAGAAAAGAAGACATAAAAGTGTCTTGCTAATGAGAGGAAAATTCAGAAGCCCCAGAAACACTGGCCAAAACTATCCAACAGAAGGTAAAACACATCAAGCAAATTAACTGTTTGAAAGAAAGAAACCGCCACACTCAAAGGCAAACCTTGATGATGATGAAAAATGTCAACTACAGGAAATAGAAGAAGCAATCAGCAGAAGAGATCAGAGAAGTGATTTAGTGTTAAGAGATAAGGAATCTGTTGGAGAAAACATTAGAAAAAATACCCAGAGCATCTTATGGCCTGAGACAAAAAGAGAGAACCGATGAATAGCTAAACAAATGACTAGATGGCTTCAGATGCCTCTTACGAGTGCAGATATTCTTTAGACTTAAAGAAAGATTACAGCCGTTTTTGTGCCAAAAAGATAGCTCGCAATTTATTCTTGTTGTGATTTCGCAAGAGCTCTGGGTTGTATCGCACTAAAATGGTTTCATTTTAACCTTGCTGCACCCAATGGATATGCCAATCACCACCTCAACCACTACAGTCCTGGCAGCCTGGTCTACCTGCTTGTTGTTCAAACATTCTTCGGTGTTACCACACTTGGGCATGTGAGCATGTACATGACACACCTTCACAGCAGTGTTCTCTACCCAGGCAGCAATGTCTTGCCACAGTGCAGCAGCGCAGGTGAGTTTACTTCTGCACTGCCAGTTGATCCATTTCCATTGCTGTAGCCACCTCCAGAGGGCATTTGCCACCATCCAGGAGTCAGCATAGGGGTAGAGTACTGGCCACTTTTCCCATTCAGCAATACCTAGGGCCAGATGGATGCCTTTCCCTTCTGCAGACTGACTTGATTCACCTTTTCCTTCAGTGGCTTCTGCAACTCATTGTGTGAGGCTCCACACAGCAGCTTCTTTCCACTTCTGATGGTTTCCCACAACATGGCAGGATCCGTCGCTAAACACAGCATGCTCATTCTCGTCGTGGGGCCTCAGCACAACACTGCCTGCTTGGGCAGTGCTCCAAAATCTCTGCTTTCTGGCCGGTCCATGATCTCTTCCAGGACTCCGGGGTAGTTGGGGTTCCCCATTTGGGCTGGCTGCATGAGCAACACTACCCACTTACTCCACATAGCTTCGGTTGCGTGATGTGTAAAGGGGACCCTCCCTTTGAACATCTAGCGCAGCAGAGGTAATCGCGATGCCAAAAAGAACTGTGCTTCTGTACCATCTATTTCCAAAGTGGCTTAAACCCCCTCATACACTGCTAATATCTCCTTTTCAGACAGGGTGCATTTTGTATGACATTCCCATGAAATATAATTTACTTTATAAATCATTTATAATGAAATATATGTTAAATATATATAATGAAAATAAATTTCAAATTTAGTACTAGATAACGTGGTTTACAGATGTACTAAATAGGCATCTTTTCACAAGTAATTCTTACTCATTAACTTTTGCCACTTTGAGGAGAATGAATCACTTTTATCTGTCATATAGGCGGCCTGTTTTTGCCTCAGTAATTCAACGTATACTACTAATGCAGCATTAACATAATGCAGAAATATGTTCAGGTTCGTTCTCAAACTAGGAGAATTACTGGTCCTAAAACAAAAACACAATTGTATTTCATCTGGCTAATACACAATCTGAAGTGAAATTCAGTTTGATAAACTGTTGGGTCAGTGAATTAGATGACTCATTGCAATGGTGTTTTCTTATTATATGATTTATATTGAGTTCCAGTAAATTTTTTTTGCAGTATTTTTAATTTTCATTTCAAAACTTTGAATTACTATATCATTCACAGCATGCTAGATATGAAATCCATCTTTTAGTTTTTGAGAAAAAAGCAATCCCTGTGGTATGGGACTTTAAATAATTAAGGATCAATACTTTGGAGAGGGGAATTCTATGCATATCACTGAGTAAAATATGATCCAGTTCAAAGGCTCCAACGTAGACTTACTTGCTTAAATTCTTTTTTTAATCTATATTTATATTGTTAAATATACCTATTGTCAATAGCCTAGGACAAGCAGCAATGTCATCTAAAAAAGTAAAGAGCTTTCTTACCTAAAAACGGAAGGCTGTAACAAAGTTAGTGGCATCAGGCTCTGCGCCTTTGTGAGGAAGAGCAGCTGAGCATCCCAAAGAGCTGGCAGTTTCAGCTGGTGTCAACCTCACAAGTAACAAGTGATGAACGGGAAATAGACCAAATTTGAGGACAAGCCTTGATCTGAATGTCGTCAGAGGTCTTTGAGGCTTCTGCCTCGTGAAACCAAGATTGGGTTTTCCCAAGCATGTGGTTCAAAAATAATGTCTCTTTTCTTAAAAAGCAAAAATCTGAGCAAAGCAGGGAAATTTAGCAACCGATAGAGCCTCACCCTTTCAGAGCCACTGCTGGAACATCACTGCGTTAGGTTTGTTTAAGTGCCTGTGAGGCACTTCCTAGCTTCAGGTTGCAGCCCAACAAGTCAAAAGCACTTCTTTCCAGAAAAGAAGGTAAAGCTGTATTTTACCAATATAAATCAACTACGACTTGAAAACTTGTTCCTGCTAAAAATTCAAAGAGATTGTAGAAGTGAGATAACCTGCCTAAGAACCCTACAGCTAGAAATATGCCTGCTCCCAGTTGAATTGAAGAATCTAATTTGTAAATCATAACAGCAAGATATTTGCACACTTATCTATGGTGTTTTCTACACTGCTTTAGAATACATTGTAGTCATCTGCTGGGAGATTTTGGTTAATCTTTCCCACTATCAGCTGTAATTGGAAAGGATAAAAGTGGTGATTCTGATTTCTGTGTGCTGAGTCTCTAGTGAGGCACAGGCAACGGACTGGTTTGCTGCTTGCCACTCACCTAGCCTGCGGTACAGAAACTCACTCCAGCTCAGTAAGGAACACTCTAATACTATGCAATTCATAGTATTTCATTATAAACACAGCATTATAACCGAACATGCTCTTACCTCTTTTCTGGCCTGAGCAAGTAGCCAAGAGTCTGGGGTCTTACGAGTTATTTCAAATGTACGAGAAACTGGCAGGGTCCAGCGTATCTTAGATACAAGAAGTATTCTACCTTTGATCTTACAAGAACTGTTTAAAGTCACCTTTCCTGAATGCAAGAGAAATTAAACAGGTTTCTTAGCACACAGGTCAACAACATCTCTTCTGAACAACACTTAGACCGCAAATTCTCTCTCTGTTTTCACTCATGCTTGTTTCTCATTTCCTCTTGTAGACTTTTCTCTCAGCTATTTCAATTATTCTGCATCCCAAAGATCTGAAAACCATCATATAACAAAACCCATTCATGCTGTGTCTTTATTTTAGGTGGAAGCTGTTTTCATTTCAGCTCTCTGAATACCTACAGGAGCCTAATAATTTCTTACCTTTATCCCTCACAGAGACCTATTGTTAAACCCAGAAGCTTTTAATGACGTTTAGCCAACTATAACAACATCTTGGTTTTGAACGCTTAGCAACAGCTACAAAATTTTCTCATTGCTGCAAACAGCAGCCATATACGACCCTGTGTCCCAACATTTATCTTCAGGAAAAGGCAGATAAAAGATAAATTATCCCGGTCTTTTGAGATAAAGAAACAGCAGCATAATAGTTCTCATACGTTTTAGCGCTTCAGCTTCACAGTGGTGCGGTGATGAAAAAGGGATTGACCCAGAGTGGCCATGGGCGGACAGCAGGACCAGACCATGCAGGTGCTGGAGGAAGGCGAGCTCACTATAGTGCTGCCTTTGGAAATCCCGTCAATGGATGAATGATATAAAATATACCACAAATAATAGTACTGACTCCTGCTTAGCACAACCTTGAAGCATGATATTACTTGACTTTCGCTGTGAATAGTTGGAGTACTGTTTTCTTTGTTCTGAGGGTAAAAAAAAACACTTTTCCTAATTAGCCTTATCTGAGAAGGGAACCCACTGTTCCTCCTAGTTTTGAACTACTATGGGCAGACATCTATCTATATGTCTGTGAGTATGTCTGCAGTGCATGTGAAAATCCAGAGGCCTTGCTCTTAAAGTGAACTCTGCACAGATTCACCTGTAGAGATGGTCATGATATAGTCAAGACCAAAACATAAATTAGCTCCTGGTTGGTTTGGATGTTCTGAAAAATGCTGCAAATCTTCAGTTTAGACTTGGCACAGTCAATCTACACACTTGGAAACAGATAATTTTCAAATCACTGTTTAAAAACATTCAGTTCCAGTGGCCAACAAACAAGCTACGTATTCTTACATTGGTTTTTTTTTTTTAACTGAGATACGTAATGTTTACAAAAATTATTTTGAAATATAAAATAAAATCCATGAGGGATTTTGAAGCAATATTTGTAATTGATTTGAGTAAGCTCAGCTTTTAGGATTACTTTCTGCTTCTTTTTAAAATAACTGGATTATCTGAAGGATGAAGAAATCTTTGACCTATATATTCTAGTTACTGTCTGTCTTTCCTCCATTACTTGTCTTTAGAGCATATTAAAACAAGCTAACCCATATAAATGTCTTGCGGGATATAAGATCCAATTTTAGTCATGAAAAAAGTACCTGGTACCAAAGGAAGACAGATGGACAGATTCTTATTTTAGCACACATTGCATGGCAGAAGGAGACCAGCAGAAAGCAGGACTTAAATTCCTCTCTGCCCCAGAAAATGACAATCACAGAATTATCCCAGAAAAATTATAATGGAATAAGAAAGAGACAAAACAAAACAAACAAACAAACAAACAAAAAACTTCACGCTGCTTATACTGATACCTCTCATATCAGCTTTGGTTGCAATGATCATCAAAGCTATGAATGTATTATCAAGAGAAAGGAAAGACTAGGATTTGGCAGCTTAATTTATCAGTTAATTCCACTCCCTGTAGGGAGGATGTGACAGGCAGATGAGAAGGTAACACATGGGGAAATTGTTCTTTACTAGGAAGCAAATGAGGCGGACATTGTGTACGTAAACATTATTGAAGCGCTTGTCCAAGGATGTGAAGTGATAATCCTTTTGCAACCAAGGACCACAGCTAGCTCAGATAACCTCCCCCAAATGTCTAAGGAAATCCAGATCTCCTGCCTGTGCATTAGGCCTTCTTGCCCTTGCGTGGGACTGGCGTTGCAGTGGCACGCACTGAGGCCGCAGGGATACGCTCCCGGGGCAGACAGGCAGTGGAGACGGTGCTCTGGCTGTCCTTAGTGCCAGCGAAGCCATCTTCAAGTACCGATGAGGTGAGTCTCCTGCATCTGTAAACACAATAGATCCTTTTCTTCATTCTCCTGTATCTTGTCTCCACCACCATTACGCTCCTTCTTTCTTTGATTAATGTGTCAATTTATATAGCACGTCTAGCACACCCATCCTCTCTCTCATCCACGTGAAATGCACAGCATGTGCAATGCTAAATGACCCAGATGGAAGAATTTCTGATTGGTGGTGAGCTTAACCATTGACTGGAATCTTTTTGCCACTTGCCATTCTCTGACATATTTCACTGTCATTCTGAGCACTGGAAAAAAATGTGCAAATAGAAAGGTGGCACATGCACGGTCCTTCCGCGCTCTTTGATTTCTCTTCTGCCAAATGAATTAAATGCTCCGTTCTCCACTTCTGAAACAAATATATTGAATTTGGAAAGAAAACAGCCAACAGTAACATTTAATTTTAGGAATAAGTTCACAATTTCATTTTCTTAACCACAGATGAATAGTTTCCCTACCAGACGTAGGCATTTCCAAACTGGGACAGGGGAGGGCACTAAAGAGTTACACATGGATCTGAAAGCTGAGGAAATGCTTTGTCCAACATGTAAATTGGCTGTAAACTGATTTCAGGCTCATCATGTGTACTTCTTGAATGAAAGAGAAGCTTTGATACAGCCTATTTTAGCTGATCGAACCACTTCCTTAATCTTTGGGAAAAGCTGCTGAAGCCAAGCCTTGCTTTTGTGTTTTACCATCTTTCAGCCAAGTAATGAAAAAACACATCCTTGTCAAGAGTTTTCTAAGAGCATGTTGGTCTCTGAGAGAAGTACAGACGTGGTGTGAACCAGACTGTAGTATGTTTAGGCATTACTTTTATTTGTCTCTAGTTCAGTCAAATTAAGTTTTAGTGTAAAAAAAAAAGTTTCTAAGGTCCTTGCTCTAACTGGGGTAACACCACTAAAGAAGTGACACGTTTAGATAACGGATTGCAACCCTCTTTGCACTTCCAAGAAATCCGCTGCAAGGTTATTTGCAAATTTACTACATTTGCTCAGGACTTGGCTCCTTTTGGGAGGCAACGATTTATCTTCACGTGCAAAGGGAGTGTGTTTTGTCAACAGAAATGAACAACACACTTCTATTTACATAATTAATTGCCATCAAGCTCACAGTAGCATAAGAAGCTGAGACAATTCTTCCCATTTTCTGCCTGTCAGAGTGTGCTGTCACAACTGAGAGTGTGCACTGAGGTCCTTCTTTGTAAAAGCACATCTGAATGAAGACTCTGTTTTAATTATAGCAACTTTTTTTTTTTTAAGTAATGGATAATTCTGTAACCAGTGGTAACTTTTGTAATGATGCCGGCTATAATAAGATCTCATGCATTAGCAGAAAAAATTATCGCTACAGAGATAAGGAAGGCTTTAGGAATAGATATTCAATGGATGTACAACGTTCTCTCTTTCTCTAGACTTTTCACACTACCTTTCATACCACACAACATGTAATAAAGATGGAGTAAACCTGGGTGTGTTGGTCAATCACAGGACAGTTATGAGGCAACGGTATGCAGTGCCTGTTAGTTTTAGGACACGAGAGGAAAAACAATTCTAACAGAGATGAGAGGTCTGAATGATGCTTTACAGGCCACCGATATACAGCACTGGTCCACCGTCCTAGTCAGCCCTGATCAAAAAGATGAGATAAAAGTGGAGCAGATCAGAGGAAGGCTATCAAGGAGCCCTGAAACACTTGAGCTGCTGAATGTCTTGTACACAATGAACACATATATACTCCATCCTTGGGCCTGGTCTTGATGCGGATCCAACTCTTCTCCACATTATACTTTTGTCTAAAAGGAAACCCATGTGCATAGGCTAGACAAGAACCACATTAAATGGTGCTTCAGGACGAGGTTGGCTTTTTGGACATCTCCAAGAGAAGTCTGGGAAGGAACGACTGCCTCCTATAAATACAAGAGAAGGCTAAATACTGGAAAAGGGAAAAACTAAGTTAACTTATGCAACAGTGTTGTCACCAAAATAAATGGTAAAAAGCTAATGATAATGTGGCTGCAAATTAGAAGACTGTTTCTGATAATTCTCAGAGATGTGCAGCATGAGATCTCAGTTCCCAAATAAATGTTTCCATTGTCACTGTCACTAGCACAACTGCATGATAGCAATAACAAATGCCCTAGGGTAGACGGGGTTCCTCCTAGCCACCCAGATGACATCCTCCTTACCAATGTTTTAGAAGGAATATCACATGCAGTAGAAATGGAGCTAGGGAACAAAGTGAGGCATGGAGGAGCATGCTGCCTGGAGAGTCGTAGAAGACTCCAGCCCATGCAAAGGTGTGGTGGAACACAGTCCAACAGCATAAGCCTTCCAAGAGCTCAATGCCCCATGGCCAAGCTCTGCTCTGGTTTCCAGAGGAGTATAAGCTTGCTGCCTGCCGCCATGGTGCAGACAGACAAGTCCCCTAATGGCTCACGAACCTTGTTTCTCTCTACATGATGACAGTTTCCCAGGACAACTCTGTTTCTCCATGGTGACACTATGCCTGGCTGCCAAGAGATGGATGTTTGTGACTGCAGAAATTTCACAGAAGCTGAGCCTGCCCCAGGCAGATGGGAATGGTTTGAGTGCTCATGGTGTCCGAAATACACACAAAGCCAACCCATTTTTCCACTTCTCAAAGAAGCAACAACCAAGACTCATTGTAAACAGAAAAATTAAACTTCTTTTGAATTTCAAAACAGAACAAACAAGGTATCACTTTCCCTTAAGATAATATCAGGACCTTGCAAAAACAAGGATGACCTGCGCATGTGTACCTGTGGGTGGAACAGAAAACTGGAATCACAAACACAGACTGTGTGTTACAGTAATTTTCTTGAAAGAGGTACGTCTGCTGTGCTACTGTACCGACACAGGCTCCCCAAATCAATTGCAAGGACATCGCCCCGAAAAACAGGAACGAGGGAACC
>NW_010512111.1:0-4076 GCF_000687285.1 Phaethon lepturus
TCCAACCTAGTGATTCTGTGATTCTCTGATAAGATTCTTGCAGCAATGCACATACCAAATACTATTAACGTGTGTTGGTACAGAAATACTCTCTAGGAAAGCCTTACGTATTTTATGATATTTGGATGCCTAGCACTATACCAGAGAAATTCATTGCAATCTATTTTTGCTAGAAAGCCCCCCTCTGCGAACAATGGCTTTTCACATCAGAGGCTATCCATGTGACGTGGGCCAGCAGGCATAAACTGATTTAAGGATTTTAAATTTACAACAGGTTGGTAATCCCCAGTGGATGATGTGACACCAAAAATGGAGTTTATCAAGCTGCCCTGCAAGTCTGTGGAGAGTGCAAACCAGCCCCAGACTGAAGGTCTGAAGTTCCCTCTTCTAGAAGTGGGAAGCAATACCTACCCGCATTTATTTCTGAAGGAGGAATCTGCACCACTTGAAGGGGAGGTTCATTCTCAGCTGCTGATTTCATGACAGACAGCAATGTTTTATCCATGTCAATAGAAAACCAAAATAGTTCCAAAGTTTAATAGCTATTGCCAACCTACCATCCTGCACACTTCTAACATAACCGCCAGTCCCTCTGTACACCTCACACACCACGTGTGTCCAGGCCGGACTCAAATTCGGGGAGGTGCAGCCAGGCACACCAGGTACATCTTGCCAGCCCGTACAGTCACCCAGTAAAAAGCATCGGGTGCGGGGGAATTCAGGAATCCAGCAGAGATTACAATTACACGTGAAAAACTAGGGCAAGAGAGAGGCTTTGAGGAATGCATTAGCTAGACCCAGCCAAAGAGGTAGAAATGGGGCATTTCAGTCCCAGGCAGCGTTATTGGGACGCCACACACCACGAGTACAGCTGAGATACAGCCACGGGCTGCACAGAGTTAAGACGTGGGTAAGACTGACCCAAGGGAAGCAGAGTCGGAGAGCTGAGAGGGAAGGAGAGCGAAGCGGGAGTGAGGGAGCTTGGAGAGCAGGACCAAAACTGGGTGCTGATGAAGAGGGAAACTGAAAGGGGGGTTGGGGCAGGGGATGAGACAGGAACAACCTAGCTAAGGAGGAAGTCGCACTCTTGTGAACTTCAGGACTTGGTAGGACCACTCCAGCAGCTGGACTGGTTACAGAGTCAAGCTGACCATGCCGATAAAGAGGCAAGACTTGGGATGAACATAGGGCGTGAGATACTGCCAAGGAGCACCAAGACCAGGGCTGCTCCAAGGAGGGGGCAGGGGACAGGCCAGGAGCTGAGAGCAATCCCACCACAGGCAGTACCTTCACTGACAAAGTACCTGAATGAAGCAGGTTCGGCCAGGTGCTGGTAATAGGATCCACTGACTGCCCCCAACATGGCAAGGTGACAAACCAGGATGGGGTCTATCCAAGGACTCCTGTCAGCAGCAGCAGCTGGATATGGGGTTGGAGACACTGCTACAAAGTAAGTCCCAGGTCCATCAAGGAAGCAAGGGTAGGGCCCAACACTCACACAATGGCTGAATGCCCCAGGCTGAGCTTAAATGCGCTCCTGAGCCCTTGGGGTGAGGGGGAGTGGGAGGCTGGGACACAGGTGAGGCTGCTTGGGGACATTAAGACTCGTTAGGGGGAAGGAAGGGGAAAAACAGGGAAGAGGTTTTAAAATATTTAATAAATGAGACATTATGACTTCTTCCTTTTAGTGACAGAAGTTAGCTTAGTAAGAGTGAGGTCTTGTTGGCATTCGAAGGTGCTATAAAAACTCTTCAAAACAGAAAGAGAGCCTCCACCGTTAGAGGATCTTCTTGTACTAATGCTGATAAGCCAGTTCCCTTAAATGTGTAAGTCATATTGACAAAATGACGTTTTGCTAGCTTCATCTGCCAATATGGATACTTGGTTGGAAATCCGAGGTCCTGGTATTCCTGAAGGATAAACAAGTAGAGAATCTCTCCATTATTCAGGTGCCAACAAATGTCTACACGTCTACAAATGTCGTATCTACAGTAGTGTGAAATCAATAATGAGATTAAAGTTTCCTTACACACACACCAAACAAATAAAGCTTATGCACACAACAAAATTCTGGCTTTTTTAGGTAACGTTAAACAGGATTTTTCTGTATCTATCTACCATTAAAAAAAATTCTATAGGGTACTTTACAAGTGCAATTCCCCAGAATAAAGGTATGTGCCACTTTTTATGCCCAGGTTCACTTTGATTATTTCAACAGTTTTTCCCACTTCTGGTAAGATATATACCCTATAAAAAATATGCATCTGCAGCTCTGAATGAAAGCCCAAACTACCATTTTTTCTGGCCGTTTCTTAACAACACTCTCCTGAAATGAGCATCAGGCATCCAGAACCTACCAACATTTCTCAACTGTAAAATCCGCTTGTTTACTATTACAAAAATCTTCCCGTGTATGACAAGCTAACGAAAAATATTTTTGGAAAAAAAGGAACCAAAGGGACCACACGGCTGAGAAATACTAGTTACGTCACACCCTCCAGCGGTGATGGTTTCATGGTATAAATTACTGTTTTCATTGAGCTAGCTTTAAGCAGAGGGAGAAGCCCCACCACAGAAGGATGGGATTCAGCGAGAGCCAATGTACCTGCAGGATAGCTCTTTTCTAGGAAGTTCAACTATTTCTGTACTACTTTGCAAATACAAGACAGTATACAATATTTGTATATTGCAATACAATACTATTTTGGTGTCATCTACAAGGATAAAGCAGTCAACTGCAACTTTTTATTTACAAAAATTGAGAATTCAGCTTGAGGTCAGAAAAGCTGATTTTATTGCTGTCTTTCAAGTGCACACTGCTCACTTCAGCTGGATTTCCAGCGTAACAACGGCAGAACAAATTTACCTTTTTTTGCAGAGATTACATTGGAAGTCCCATCACTGAATTCCATGATGTGTTCGCTTGGGAAAACACTTACTTATAAAAGAGAGGAAAGCCCCAGCCTGCAATAATCCATTAATTAAATGGGAAAATGACTCTGTAGACCAAAAGCATCAAAATAAAAAGGACATTTTAGGTTTCATGGGAATTGACAACTCTTTATTACAAGAATGAAACATTGCAACACGGTGTCGGATCATTTATTGAAACTAATGTTTGCATAACTTTTCAGTGATTTGGATTCCTATTTGTAACATTTGCGACTTAAAAGAAGTAATAAGGGAACGCAATATCCCTCTTTGTTTTTTTTTTTAACATGCCTGTGCGGCAAGAATGCTAGAAGTTTGACAAGGATGGTACCATCTATATACATTTAGGAAAACATGCTTGCTGTGGGTGTACAAAAATAAAATTTATTTGTTAAATTACACATAAATATAAGGTACAAATGTATTTTTAAAATACAGATAAAGATAATCACACTTGCATTGTGTACATATGAAAATACAGTATTTTAATATTCAACATACACAGACACATTTATGATAAATGCAACTAGTTGGCAACGCCAGTTCTTCCCGGTCCGTTTTTTGTTCTTTTATTTTTTTTCCCTTCCGGTTTTCCATAAATATGGAAAAACAGGCTTTTGAATCGATTAGTTCTGCCGGACATCTTGCAGCAGCTTGTTAATTTCTGCCACCAGCTCGCTGGCGTCCATGAGTTCGTGTTTACCATCACTCAGGTGGTTGAGCACGTTGTCAAAATCGTCTTCTTCGTAATTCTCCGGGATCTCCTCCATGGCTGGCAGCCATTTAGAGGAAGGCTGCGCGCTCGAGTGAGTCCCCAGAGCGGGCCCGTTGCTGGCAGGATTTTGGAAGTGCGTGCTGGCTGCCCAGGCTGCCACCCCCTGCGGGTAATTTACAGTCTTGGCTGGCAAATGCCCCTTCCTGCGCTCCAGCGAGCTGGAGCGATCCGTCTCATTGCACTCCGCGTAGGCGTCTAGCGAGGGCGGCAGCAGGCGCTGGAAGACGCTGCTCATTTCGGAGAGGAGAGAGGAGGTACAGGCGTCCCCCGCCTCCTCCTCGCTCTGGCAGTCTTTCCCGAACGTCGAAAAGCTCTTCTTCTTCTCGCTGGCGTCGGCGGGCTGCGGATCTTCCTCGAGGCCCGGCGGCGG
>NW_010512111.1:4166-12705 GCF_000687285.1 Phaethon lepturus
TCTCGCTGGCGTCGGCAGCCTGCGGATCCTCCTCGAGGCCCGCCGGCGGCGGCGGCGGCTGGGGCGGCTGGAACTCCTCCCCGGGGATGAACACGTTGCTTCTGTAATCGGAGGAGGGAGAGGGCAAGGGCGGCATCCAGCACTGGTCGGAGTGCCCCAGCACCCTGCACTCCTCCGTGCACAGCCGCATCGCTGCGGGAGAGAGAAGAGGAGAGTGAGCACCCCCGTCCCGCTGCAGGCCTCACCCGCGTTCCCAGGCGCCGGCACAGGGACCGCGCTGCTCCAAAGACGTCCCAGTCCGGCGGCTGGGTTCGCTTTCTGCGTGCGGGAAGGTGGCAAGTGCAAATGGTCTGGATCTAAACGTACTTCCATTTGCGAGTGGTCTCAAAAAATGAGGGTGGTAAGTGCAGAACTCGTGAGACAGTAATCTCTTAACTACGGCTGAAAATAAACCTGTAAATCCTGGGAGGAAAGCATGCACTTCTGACTTAAAGCCATTTGTTCCCTTTGTATGGTGCTGTTTCATTAAAAAATACAAAATAAAATGAAGGTGCTTCTACCTCCAAGCATTTACTTAGGTTTTAGGGAAGCCTTCACAAGTGATTAGAGGAGCAGATCAGAATAACGAAGCGGGAATAAACAGACAGAGGAAATAACGAAGAACGAACAACACCACGTGGAGGGATCTCCCTCTCCATTGCCACACCTCCCTTTGACCCGACAATGAGCGGTACGTTGACTATGAGGCGATCCACTGTCATACCGCCTTTTTAACGGAATCAGTGAAATTCTCATCTAGTACCAGAACACCTCGGGCTTAAGTCACCCCCTGCGCGACTCCAGCGTTTACACTGGAGTTACCCTGAGGTGCACTTGCAGCTCTGTAGTGCAGGTTACTGGGCCACCCTGGCTCAGGCGTGGGCACAAGGTGGGCTCTAACCCACAAGGTGGGCATCCAGGCCAGCCGGGAGGGCTGAAGAGCAGAAGACAACAGAGCCGCTCTTTCAGCTGCTGGGTTTTAGCCGTGTGTCCCAGGGAGAAGCAACACGCTGGGGCAAGCGACTGCACCCCCGGGAGCTACGCTGGTCTGAACTGGCCCATGTCGCGGCGCGGCAAGAGCCCGCCGCAAACCCCTGAAGTGGGCTGGGAATGGTCCCTGGAAGCGGAGACAGGCAAAGCTCTATTTTGACAGGCGTGCAAAAAGAGACGTGCCAGGAGAGAGGCCAAATTCTCCTCTCCGAAGGGCATCGAGTCTGTAGGACACGAAGCCTCAGCCCCGGCTGGGCACCACCTGGGCGCCTGGCAGACCTGCCGGACGAGACCCAGGAGCTGCAGGGGCCACTAACTTGACTTTGAGTCACATACTTCAAAAGAAAGTTTTCAGAAATGCCAGACTCTTTGCAATATGCATATTTTGACCATAAGAAGCTTCTGCCCTAATTCCTAATTATTCTCAATCAATTAATGGTTAGATTAGCCCATGCAGAAGAGAGTTTCTTTTCCTTTCTCTCTTTATATATTGAATACATAAGAAATGTTTGCAGTCGTGCCCTGTAAGTTTTCCTTGCTTTCTCATCACGTCTCCCATCTGACTCTGGATCTACTCAGTTTATCAAAAAATCTTTTTGCAATGCTGTAAGCAGAACGGCACAGAGCATTTCAGCTTAGGACGTATCAGCGATTGATAAAGTGCCACTCTCATCCTGTCAGAGTTATTTATCTCTGTGCTTTACACAGCCTATCCTACTGTTTGCTTTCCTAATGCCCTTTCCATTCCTCCGAGTATAAACTGTCTCTTACACATGAGAGTATGAATCTTCTCAAGAATACAGGTTCGGGCTGCAGGCTGGATACTGCACACACTATTGCAAATGGCTTGCTTCCAAAAAAAAGCAACCCAGAAAATATCAGTGGCTGAAGTTTTGATACGAGCGACTGAAATGCCTTCAAGTACTTTGCTCCTACATAAAAAAGCACACGTGTGCCGTTTTACAGAAAATGCCTACGAGTTAGAAAGGAGAAAAGATATCTAAGGGATCCATGGAGCCTGAGCCAGCTCTCAACTCACCCCAGAAGGTGAGGATTACTCTCCTAACGAAGAAGGGTCCTGTAAATTAATGGGAGACTTTCAATGGTCTAGCATTTCATTAGTAGCGAGGGTTGTCTTATTGTGAGTTTTGTTACTGATGTTACCAGGCTTGGTTTTGGTGTAAAATAATAAACTCTGACATTCCTGAACATGAGATCAAAAGATACTGTAAGGAAATTGAACGGTGACAGTCGTTCCTTAAACCAGCAACAAATAAAAAAACAAAAAAAAAAAACCCCCAACCAGAGGCACAACAGCATTTTTTTTGGCCAGAACTTAAATCTTATTGGTGAGGACTTATAAAATGAGGAAGAAAGAAACAAGTCTTTCAAGGACAGTATTGAACTTTCTGATCATGTCATTTTTGAAGTTTTGAGGGACCGGCTCCATTCCTTTCCAGTGCCACCTTAAAGGGACAAGCTGAAAGGACTTTCTCACAGGCTTTTGCCCGTGTTCAGACTGACGATGCAGAAACCTTTCAAAATGGAGAACAGGAAACCTCCGGGAAGTTTTCTCTTCCTTTTTATTCATTTGGATGGCAGATCAGCTCAGGTTTCGTCTGAGCAGGTTCAGCACACTTCTCTGACGGACTAAGACCACGCACAGCGGCCAACGGACCTGGAGGGGAGACCAAAGTCCCATCTGGATGGCCCAAGCGGGTCCAGCCTGCGCTCAGCGGTCCTCCTTCCTTCGAACGCGGCTAGCGTTGGGTGAAGGCCGGGCACTTTTGGAAGCCCTACCCTTTGGCTTCCTGTTTAGAGACTGAAAACAAGTCATGGGCGTTCCAGCTAGCCGAGAGGGCAACCGCTCCTGCCTGCTGGCAGCCCCCAGCTGCCCGCCGAGGCGGGAGGAGCGGGGCCGGATGCCAACGCAAGCACCGACGCGCTTGAAGTTCCCCTGGCAACTGAGAGCTCCTGCCTCCTTGCCAACCGCAAGAGAGCATGAGACATGCCTCATGCTAGCCGGCAGAGGAGTAAGTAGGAGGAGCTGGGGGAGACGAGGATACAAAAATATATTACGACTCCAGATTTCAGTTAAGGGTTCTGAAAAACTAGGAACTTTTCAAGGTCACTGGTTTTGAAACATTGGGTACATTAAGCGAAGAGGAGGAGGAAGGTGAATGCCTGAGTAGGTGATGCAAGACCTAGTCTGAAGCAAAATACACAAACAAAATTTTGAAGTTTAAGAAGTATAAGAAGAACAAATTAAACCTTTGGGGTTTACTCTTGCCTAGCGTAACAGCGTTATTTCTCAGGGTAAAACGCACCAAGGTCAGGCACGATCCTCCCAGCGGCGTTTTCCGTGGCAGCAGAGGGAAGGAGCTGCAGCACTGCAGCTCCTCTCCTCCGGCCCTGGGCAAAACGTGGCGGGCACTTTAGGAGGGAGTATGTGCTGCACTGAGCAATGTGCCCCCCTGTATAAAATGGCTTTCCTGAACTTCTGAAGTTTATACTCTCGGTTCAGTGAACTATACCGAAATTATGCAGGCCTGTCAGTTATGCAGAGAAAACTGTATGTATGTGCTCTGAAATAAGTACAAGATCTAGGGTACAACCGGTGGCTGTATAATTACTAAATTAATTACAAAATTCTCCTACCTGTGCTTAGCGTCATTTCCCATAGCCTCCTTTATTCAACTTACAACTGGGCATAAATGTAAAAGTGGTACTTCACACACATGAATACGTACATGTGTGTTTATCTCAATTTCACTTACCCTCTTCTAGTTTTTTTTTTTTTTTCTGCTCTCTGCCCCTGAATTGTACCTCTTAAACTCTTTCTTCTAGAAAATAGGGTTGCAAGATTTAAAATCTGGGACATATTTAGATCCTTCCCTTGACACTGAAGTTTATTTTTCAATGGGAAAAAATACACTTTTTTTTCTTCTCCATCCATATTTCTAGACCATTTTCACAATCCATTTCTGAACGGTAGAAGTTTGTATCATATGGATCAAACCCACTGTGGAAAATGTATCTCCCAAATTATAGTTCAGTGTATTTTTAACAAACCACAACTGCCTGGCTTTGCAAAAACATCCACCCAGTCATTAAAAGTCTAAGGACACTGAGCAGATCGTGCTTTTGGGGGGAATTTGGAGCCAGCTCATCATGATGTGAATAACAGAAAAAAGTAGGCATTGCTCTGGGCAGAGTCTCAGTTGTGTCTGAGGTTTCATTTCACTAGGTATGTGAAGGCTTCAGCTCAATATTTATCACGAAGCAGAGTAAAAAGGAAGGAAACACGGGACTTGAAAGCTAAAGAATTTTTGCTATCTCAGTAGTAGCTTTATCAAAGTGACAGCCAGGCAGCACTGTAAATAAACTGTTCAGCTTTCATTGTGCTCTTACCTGCAGGAATTCTCCCATCTGTAAGGAAAAGGTCACTGAATCCTTCCCCAAGAAGTCTGTCAATTGGAGACTCTCTCCCCAAATCATAATCACTGTCTCCAGCTTCACTATCACCCCGGCCACTGTCTTTCAAGCTGAATTTATCCATATCTTGTAGGGCGTATCTGTGAAGAGAATTGTGGTGATGGTGGAATTCAATTATCTCACGTACGTCATATTCCACTTTTTGAATAAAAATACATGACTATATTTTCTGACATGCACATGCATATGTAGCAGAACAGTCCAGATCGTTACCTGTAGCTTCTGGAATACTTGTTTCCTCGAAAACTTGGCCTCGGTTGATACTGGCCCTGGTGAAGCATCGAGAGAAGCTGAGAAACCTGCTAAAGAAAAGGTGAAAAGACTGATTCCTTGAAATGAAAGCTCAAATGCCTAGTTGTAAACCCACTAATTCACTTCTCAGGTTTGCTTGTTGGGCGTTTTTTTTTTTCCTTTGAAGTTTAATTAAATCGAATTCCTGCACATATATAACGCAGCACAACAGTCTATTTTTGTAGCATTAATGTCTGCCACAGGAAACATCTGAGGACCTCGTATAATGAGGAAATGCACTGCTGTTCATTAGCCTCTGAACTCATAATAACTAATTCATTAACAAGTAAAGCAAGTAATTAAACAGAGGCGGAGTTTTATTTTAATAGATTAGAATCAACCCCTTACCATTCCAGGATCCTAATTCAAAATAAAATGTCATTGCTCTACATGTAAAGAGTTACCAGGACACAGCTCTCACTTCAGCCATTACATAGCGTTTGCAGTAAAAACTGAGATGGGTAGTCTCAAAGTTGGAGGAACTATAATCACATATTACAACAGCTGTACTTAACCTGTGTCGGTGTTTATCCTTTTCGTTCTCCATCCCCATTAATGAAAGAATTCCCTGTTTTGTTTCTCTACATAAGATATACTCCGGCATGCTTTCTTAAAACAGAGCTATACAGAGGGAAAGGGTTTACTGCTCGCTCTCTTCCTTCCTTCACAAGTACCGTCTTTCTTTCGACCTTACAGGGAAGCACCAAGAAATAATGCTATTAATAACAGGTTTATTCCCGCTCCCCATGATAATGGAAAAATCAGTTGATATTGGAGTAACACTGCAAAGCTGTGACACCTGAAGAGAAATCCATCATCAATCCATCTCATTAGGCATAGACCCAATTGCCTACTGCCCTCACAGGTTGCATGCAGAGTAGCTCCATGCTCCCAAGCGAACGCATGAGCGAACGGATGTGCAAAACGAGGTGTGGACCTTACCTCAACAGCCGGAGTCGCATGGGTGAGTTCCAGCGCAAAATTTTCGGGCACGTGGTTAGAGGAGATCGTCACCAGGCTGTTCAGCGATTGGTGGCTGTGGTGGCTCTGCCGGCTGCTCATTTGTCCCCTTTCCAGGGTCGGAGACGATGACGGAGAAGCTCTGTGGTGAGATCTGATGGGTAAAGTGCCATTAACCGTTGGCACTAATGTAATGTCCCCTTTGTGGATCTGTCTCGAGGGCCGTTTTGGGTGGTGCTGGTAGGTCGACTCCGCCACGCGACAGTTGTAGGACCTGGTGTCCTTCTTCTCTCGATTACATCTTGTAGCAAAGATAACCATAATGACCAGCAACACGGCACATATTGATCCTAAGGATATAATGGTTATCATGGAGACATCCAGGGAGGGTTGGCTTACCAAAGTTGCTTCTGTGCTTGAAAATGAATAAACATACTCAAAAACTGTACATTTCAGAAGTGCTTTAGTACTAAGCTGAGGACTGCCTTTATCCTGGACTATCACAAAAAACTCCCACTGTTTTGCTGGAACCGATTCAACACTCACATTGATAGAGATGTCACAAGTTTTGGGATCCATCACAAAGATGCTGTTTTCCTTGTCGGCTGCTATGGAGCAGCTGAGTTCAGAGTTCATACCAGAGTCTCTATCTGTAGCCCTTATCCTGGTGACAAGAAAGCCAATTCCAGCATCTTTAGGGATCGAGATTTCTGCTGTGCTGTTGCGTAGCGCTGGGCCCACAATGACAGGAGCGTTGTCATTTTCATCAATGATGGTTAGTACAACCGTGGTATTGCTAACAAGCTGCTGACTCCCTCCATCCCTAGCTTGAACCATAAAGGCAATTTGATTTACTTCTTCATGATCAAAGGTTCGCAGGGCATAGATCGCCCCGTTGGAGGGATCGATGGTCACGTAGGTGGTTATAGAACTTCCCAAAATGTAGCTCTCCAAAATAGTGTAGGTCACCTGCCCGTTGTCGCCTAGATCTGGGTCTGCGGCTGTGACTGATGTGATGTACGCTCCTGGAGAGTTATTTTCCAAGATTACAACTTCATATCTGTTTGTCTGGAAGCGGGGTGGGTTGTCATTTTCATCAGTGATTTGGACAGTAAAGTGTTTCACTGTGGAGAGACTTGGCGTTCCCTTGTCCTCCGCTATTACAGTCAAGCTGTATTCAGATCTCTTTTCCCTATCTAGGGTGGCATTCGTCAAGATTAAATAGTTATTTTCGTAAGTCTTTTGAAGTTTAAAGTGGCCGTGCCCATGGAGCTTGCAAACTATCTCTCCATTCACGCCAGAGTCCTTGTCTTGTACTCTGACCAGGGCAACAAAAGTGTCCAGGGGTGACCCTTCAGAAATGTAAGCTACCTCTTCTTTCTCTGGGGACATCAGGTTTAAGTTAATTTCGGGTCTGTTGTCATTCACATCCACAATTTTAATTATAATTTTGCAGTGAGCTGGAATAGAATTTGGCCCCAAATCTTGAGCCTGAGCATCAATTTCATAGGATTTGGTTACTTCGTAGTCCACTTGCTTCAGGAGGGTCAGGTGTCCTTTTTCTGCATCTATCTTAAAAGTCTCTATAATTTTGGCAGACACATGACTACTGAAAGAGTACACGACTTTACCATTAGCGCCCTCATCCGGATCAGTAGCATTGAGGTCTAGGAGCAAAGTCCCAATTGGTGAATTTTCCAAGAGTTGGATCACGTACGACTGCCGCTCGAAAACAGGGCTGTTGTCATTGGAATCAGAAATACTTATTTTCAGGAGGGATGATCCAGACCTCTGAGGCACCCCTTTATCGGAAGCAGTGAGCTGCAGCTCGTAACTTGACTTCAGCTCCCGGTCCAGCTCTCTAACCACGATCAGCTCTGCATACTTAGCACCATCAGTCCTGGTTCTCACCTCAATACTAAAAAAATCATTTGCAGAAAGGGAGTAAGTGTGAAGGGAGTTGTCCCCCACATCTGGGTCAAAAGCGCTGTCCAAAGGGATCCGGGTTCCTACAGCTGCGCTCTCCGATATTTCGATGGGGATAAGAGCTCTGGAAAACTGGGGAGAGTTGTCATTAATATCCAGCACTTCGACTTCAACATGGAAAAGCTGCAGATGCTCGGTGGGCAGAGTGATCACATCAAACTCTATGGAGCAGTTTAAGTTTTTCTGGCAGAGTTGCTCCCGGTCAATTTTAGCTCCTATGCTGATTTCTCCATTATCCTCACGGACTACGAGCAAGGGAGAATTCCCCCTCTGCATGGCTCGAAAGCGAACCGAGGAAGGGTTAGGCATTTTTAATAAAACATCAGCTACATCCTCCGACAGTCTTGCAATTACTGATCCAACTCTCTGCTCCTCATAAATCCTGTATTTCAAATTCTTGCCCAGCACAGCCTTATTGAAAGATACTATCATCAGTGCAAAAATGAATACAAAGTGCATTTTACCGCCGATTCGGTGCATTTGTAAGTTTTTGCAATTCATTTCTCCAAGCAAGTTAAAAAGCAATTATTTCCACTTCCTCCGGTACCTTAAACCCAGCGCACATCTGGTCCTTTAAAACTTGAAAACGCCTTTTCTAGTCAGCCAAGTATTAATATCTTACCAGATCAGAAAACTTTTTTTTTTTGTTGTTGGGTTTTTTTTCAGATATACACACCGTGCCAGGACATCCAGCTACAACCTGTACGCAATCCACGCGTTCTCATTTGACTCCCCGCTCCTCTTCCAGGACGAAAGGCGCCCGGGCAGCCTGCTCCTC
>NW_010512112.1:0-6858 GCF_000687285.1 Phaethon lepturus
TCCTCTTGATGTGCTCCAGGAGGTGCTCGTGGCCCTGCAGGAAGCAGAGGTGCTGGAACTCGGTGTCGTCCCGCTCGGGCTTGACGAGACCGCCCTGCTCGATGTTCACCACCTTCCTGAAGCCATCTGTGTGGAGAGGGCAGGGGTGAAGGGCCGACAGACCCAGGCCCTCCTCCACGCCTCCCACCCCAGCGCTTCTGTTCACTCTCCCCACTTTTTGAGCTGCTCAAGGCACAGCCGAGCCCCCTCCCCGCGGCCGGGCATGCTTTTGGGCCGTATCGACAAGAAATCCAGTGCAAGGGAGAGCCCCAGGCATCCCGCCGGACACCCCGCGGCTCTGGGGACACGTCGTCGCTGGCCCACGCCGTGAAAGCCTCGCTGGCAGTCCCTTGGGCACGTCGGTCGGTCTGCCGGGAGCCGAAATGCCTGTCCTTATGAAAGCTCTAGTTTGATCTAAAGGGATCGAACTCTGTTTGAGCCAAAGGGATTCAGGGGAAGGTTTTTCAAAGGCACAGACCAGCATCAGGTGCCACTTTTGTTAAAAAAGGGTTAGATGCACCTTCGGAAACCTACTTTGGGTTCTTCTCTGAAGTCCTAGAAGGGTTTCTAAACCGTATCTAAAGATTGGCCTAAAAATTACAATAGGGCTACTGTATAGTTAAATAGCAAAGTTCAGACTTTGCTAAGGAACTTTGTGAATTAGTCATTGAAAAACTTCCAAAAACTACCAGAAAACAACCATATTTAATACAGTTGTGGTCTAGATGTGGCTGAAAAACTACATGCTAAGCCTCTGTTAAGGGGTGAAAATGTCTGATCAGCAAGGGATGGTTTGCAGGCAGAAGTACCGTCCGTAATTAGTTCAGCGATACGGCTGGGAAAATGGATAAGCTGTGGACATGCTACCCTCAAAAGAAGCCGCTTCTGAGGGAGGTATGATGGTATCAGGCTGCTGGAAAAAGCCTCATAGAGAATAAAATGGAAAAGAAATAATAATAGGTCATCAAATTGATGCAAGACAAGCAGAAAACCTGGTAGCTGAGATTTCTTAGCTCACATCTTGCAACTTAATTTAACAGAAATTTCATGCTGGGATCTAAGGTCAATACAAGGAAACCGCTCCGCTGGCATCTCAGAGGCAGGTCCTCTTTGGCAAAACCAATAATGCCACAGTAACGCCTACATACGAGAGCTCGGCTTGGGTAGGACCCACATGGCCTAGGATCTGCAGGTTGAACTTACACATGTTCAGCTGCCGGACGAAACTGGCCATGTTGTTGTGTTTGAAATACTTGGGCAGCACCTCTTTGGCAAAGCGTCCTTGGTCGAACACATGGAAGCTGGTGCCGTTCTGCAAAGGAGACAAGGACAAAAGCGAAGTCAGAGGAGCGTCCCCAACCATGAGAGGTGCCCAGGAGGAGGTGATTGCGCCTGAGTCCTACGGGGGGTGGGAGGGAAGTCGTGCTCTCTGAATTGTCACCTTGAAGCTGAGAAGAGTGACAACAGCCTTCAGTGATGGATGTGCTCCTTTCAGTTCTGGTACAGTCAGTCCTCTATGACTGCAGTTTTGATCTTTTTCTACTAAGCTTTGTCACTGCTTAGTTCAGAGCCTTGGACGTGAGAAAGAAACTACAGACTTTTACACACAAGTGGCTGGTAGCTTGCGATCGTCAACCCATGTGTGGACCACACAGAAAGACTCTGGTGTCTGAAGAAGGTCCTGGAAAGTGGGAATTGCCATTATAACCCCTCAATCTGCTTGTATAGGTCTAGCTCCGACCCATCTGCTGCAGAGCACAGCAATCCTGGCAGGAGTGCTGTCTGGGGACATGGTTCAAGAAACACAGCAAGGCAAGAAAGCAAATCATCCCTGGAGACGCCACACTGATCCAGAAGCTCTACGCACCTTCTCTTGACTATTTCTGAAAGCACACAGCCACAAGGGCAACCACAAAATGTTAAAGAGTCATGCTTTACAGTCCAAGCTAGCAACATGCATGTGAACCAGATAAAATATCCGTTTCTGAGGTTGCACTGCCAGGATCCGTGACTGCAAAACAAGGCAAACTGCCTGGGATGGCTGGCAGAGATCTGCAGCCATGTGCTTCCCAGCTCTGGCCTTCACCCTGCCGACAGTTAAGCTGGTGCAGAGAGCGCTGTGAGACAAACGAAGCTGCCTTGAAACCTTTTGCCAACAGCAATCCACGTGACCTTTTTAAGGGACAGAACAATTAGCAATTAATTTTCATCTTAGAAACAACATTTCCTAGGTCTCCGACCTCAGCAGAGCAGTGTCTCGAGGGTACGGTGACGGGGGACCACCTTAAATCCTATCTCTGCTCTGGATGCGGGGGCAGCACCGGGAATTTGGAGGAATGAAGATTCGTGATTTCAGTCTGGGGTACAGGTGGCATTTTTGTAAACTTGCAGGGAACGGTATCTTCCAGGCACTCACACTGGCTTTGCTTGTGGAGAGAGAAAGAGCTGCAAAGAGCTACCTGGGGAACCACCCAGCTGTGCAGCCTGAGCTCCCCACAGCTTCATGGAGCGACAGGCAAGATACCGAGACCTACAGCAGGGCAAAGACACCAGCAGATATTTGGGACTTACCAACTCAGCTGCAGCCGAGTTTCTAGGGTCAGTTAGCTAAAGGCAGCGGGGGCTGCGTGGCGCTGGCAGGGAGGGGTCTGAGGCCAGCACAGCCCCAGTGGTCCTCCTGCTGCGTTCAGCGTTGTCACCGGCGGTCAAGCGGTGTGTCAGCTTGGGGGGTTATTTTGCAGCGGCGTGGTTTTTGGCAAAGGAGGACAGCGTTTCCCAAGAGCGAGCGCTCGGGCTCCGCGTGCGGTAGGAGCGCACCAGCCGTGTGTGGGTCCCACCACGCACCCGTCACAGGGTCTGTAGCTGCGTGGGTGCTCTCAGGGCTGCCTGGAAGCTTCTAAAACAGGGAGTGTAATCAGGACCACGAGAAAGCTCAGCAACTAAAGGGGTGCCGGTGCGTGCCTGTAGCCTGCGTACAGCCACCAGAAAACAGCCAGTGGGCAAACCCTGCTGCCCTACTCGTTGCCGCTGCATTTCCATCCCCAAACGGTGCCAACTCCCTCTGCGCTCTGGCTCATTTGACAACAATTAACCCTGCATGCCCACAGACATATGACTCTGGGTCAGTCGTCCTTCTTGCTCCTTGTTCACTGCTGCAAATGCAGAACACGACTGCTTGCCTTGACAGTGCTCCTTGACCATCACCAGGGTCTTTCCTATCATTCTTTACCCCATGCAGCAGAAGCAAAAGCTGGTCAAGCGCTTAAGAGGGTCACTAATAACCCGTACGCTGAAATTATCCTCACAGACTGAGCTTGCAGATATGACAGCAGGGACCAGGGTTTCCCCAACACCCCAGAAGCTGTTCTGGGGACAGAGCTGGTTTATCCTGCTTCCCTTGTGCTTCTGCCCACTCATTCTCCGGGGGATGCAGCTGCGTGTCCCAGGCTGGGCAGGCTGATGTAAAATGGGAAATTTTACATCGTGTACCTGAACATCTCCTTACGACCTCTCTTGAGCGGTCATTCCTTTGAATTCAGGGCTGCAGTGTTCTCAGAAGCTGGGGCACCCAAAAGGGTTCCCCCCGACACAGGGGACTTTGGAGTTTCTGCGCGTTCACCGACGGATGTGCGTGTGCCAGCCTGTTCCCACGCGGCAGCTGTGCCTTGCTCGTCTTACGGGACAGGAGCACAAGCTGGGAGACACGCCTCTGCCCAAGGCAAAATCCACTCTGCAGCAGATGCTTATCGTCATTGTTTTGGACAGACCCATGAGGACAGACACCCTGTGCCCTGCCCAGGCAAGCTACTCCAGGAATTTGCTAGGAGTTCTTCCTAACTGCATCTTCCATTTCAAAAATTCATTTAATTACTTTTTGTCCAATCTACCACAGACACAGACAGCAGACTTTTCCTTTCCACCTTACAACAGCCTTTAGCGTATATATAAAGCACTACCACGTTTCCTCTCCATCTCTTCGCCTTCATGCTAAGCAGCAGTTCATAGGTCCTTATAGGTCCTATTTTCTAAGAGTTCTGATTACATCCAGAAACCTTAGGCACGCACACGACTTTTCAGCTACAATAACACTGATGGATAGAAGAGGAAGAACGTGGGAAACACAGGAACATGCAACATGGAAACTTAGACATCTAAAAGCTTTACCAAAACCTCCCAAGAACGTAGCTGTAGCCTACAATAGGTTGCAGGAACGCAGAGCATGGTGGTGGTGGGCAGTGAAAAAAAACAACATTATTAAGTGTAACAGAGAGGGGACTATTTATACAGGTTAGAAAATCCTTCCTAGTTTGAAAATCCTTATTTAAAACACACGATACCAAAACTTGGTTCTCAGAGGCACGGCCATGTAATACCACCATCAGAAAGCAACCATTGCCTTAGATAACAGTGCAGCTCAAATCCTATCTCAAGTTTTGAATGAAAACTCAACTGGACGTGACAGAAAGGCTGCTTTAGATTTCCCCCCCCCCCCTTTAAATTTGCTTTTGTTAGAGATTCTTGATTTTGGAGAACAAGCTTATGCACACAACTTATCCGATAGCTCCCTGCTGAAGGCAAACCGCGTTATTTGCAGCAAGTCTTAGTCAGGTCAAAAGCACAATGTGGTATCAAAATGCTGTACGAGGGGGACAAATAAATCATTTTAATTCTCTCACTGCACTTAGTATATTAATGCCTCAGTGACAAATAAGAAGCCAAAGCAAAGCAATCTATTCCTATGAAGCTGTACAGACAATGCATACATACATCACGACGATCATCACATAGACTCATTGAAAAATCAAGTTAAGCTCTTCCAAAATGTGAGTGATTTAGGGTGCCAGTCTCAGTTCTGTTTAAACTATAGGTTTTAGCCTGAGGTCTGAATGCTGTTTGTCTGCTGCCTTCTCCCACGGCATTTGTGAAAGGCTGCTAAGAAACACATGTGAAATAATAGAAACAGCAGTGGAATTTTTAAGGGCTTTGCACCTTTTCTAGAAAACTTTAGGGAACCACAGATTGAAGAAAAGTGAAAAACCTCTCTCAAAGAGTCTGGATTTTTAGAAGATTCAGTATTAGACACCCTTTAAGATCCTTCAAGAGACATGTGTAAATATTGTTATTAAAACGCTCCCAAACCAGTTGTCCCTTCAAAAGAGAAAAGCCACAATATTGTAGATAAATAATATCACGTACACCCAAAAGGCCCCCTAACAAACTATCAGTTCTCCCAGTTAGCTGGCCAGCACCCGACAAGCGAAAGGAAATTGCTGGGTGATGTGGTACTCGGGCCTCACACCTGAGTTTTTCCTGGTGGTGCAGGCACTCAGCGGTACCCGATATTCGCTGTACTTACAGTACTCCAGCAGATGAGATGGTTCGTTTCCGGATCTTCCACCAGCGTCCAGAGCTTGGTTAGGAAGGCTGGCACATTGCTGGAGTATCCATCCATCACCAGAGAGCTGGGTGAATCCTGCATAGTTTTTCAGTGTCCCGGCTACACTAACCCCATTGCTCTCGGCGTGCCTGCCTCCCCGCACGCGCGTGCATCCGAACAGAGAATGAGCCACCGAATTTTATCCCAGGCCAGTGGAAAGTAGGCTCCCAGGGAGTCACATCAGCAGTGCTGCTCGCACTCTTAAAAACTCAGCACAATGCGATGGCATCACCAGCCCCAGAGAACAATACACAGAATGAAAATGCACTGCAGCCGATCTCACAGAGCTGTGAATAAATACGCAGTGTCATGCAAAGGGAACACGTGCTGCGCACCTTATGCTGGGAGGTTAGCAAGTCACCGGAGTGAACCCACCTGCCCAGAGTCTGTGGGACGCCCAGGCACAGCAAAGCCAGGTTTGGGAAGGCACCCGAATTGTTAGTTTGGAATTTTCTTGTCCTAAACTTTGGCCGGCACAGATGAACAAGGGCTGGCCAGACCTCAGGGCTGCACATATTTGCCAAGGTTTTGAAAAGTCAAAATTGTAAGTTGGTTTGTCAAGAAAAATGATTGGGCTCTCAAGTAAGAAGGTGATGAAAACAGCTACACATAGAATCTAGATGACAATATGTTTTATTTATTATTATCATTATTATTATTAATGCTTGAGATAGGTGCTCACAGTGTAGCTTTATGCCAGGATCATTTCAATTCAGAAACTGCTCTTCAGACAACATTCACCAAAATCTTCGGTACAACAGACCAACATGTACACCCTAATTCAGATGCAAGATAACTTGCATGTGAATGCAGATACCAGATGCAAAAACTGTTAACACTCTTGATTCTCCTAAGAAACACTAACAATGTAATGAAAGCAAAGGTTTTTCCAAAAGGCACTCAAATTATAACCTGAAAATCTGCATTCCTGAGCAACAGAAAGACAAGATGGACAAGGGAATTTGCAGGCCACGTGCCTTTTATTACTACCTTGTCAATGTTTTTCCTTAATTTTTTTTTCCCTCCTGCTTGTATTTTCTAACATAATTCAGCTCCTCTTATAACCCTCCAAGCTGGAAGCTACCTGACAACTGGATAATGAGTGAGCTCACCATCACTGAAACGCCAAAAGAGGCAGTGTCAAAGTTAGAGTGGATATTCCATCAGATGACCATGGTTTGTTGCTATAGCTCACTGAATCCGCATGGCTAAGTACCCCACTGGGCAGAAAACATTGGGCTGCACTGAAGCTGCCACTTCCTTAACTATTTAAGTAGTTGCTGGGTGCCTGACACAGTGTACTTGACTTCGAGGTGCTTTTAAAATGTAAAATCAAAATTAAATTTTGCTGAGGTCCTCAGTAAAAAATCCACTTGGCATTC
>NW_010512112.1:6889-10589 GCF_000687285.1 Phaethon lepturus
GCTACTGCTAAGTAAAGGAGCAGAGAAGGAAAGACCTGCCCTCCATAACCCAATAAAGAAAGAAAGAGAAGAAAAAAAAAGGAGGAGGGGGAGGAAAGGGCAATTCTATTTCTCTGTATAACCCTCTCTCTCTCTCACATTTGAGTGTAAATGCTTGGTCTGCAGAACAGGTGTGCATCATAGGTAACAGCCAGTGCCGGTGAAAGAGCACGTTTTCAGTGAGTGCAGAGGGCATTTTGCAGCATTTTCCTTACAGCCTCTTCTTTCCCTGTCCTCTTGCAGATCCCCACGATTTCCCCAAGAAGTGAGTAGAAGCCGGTCACTGAACCGTTACCGGTTTCCAGGGGTGCCGTTCCTTGGTGACCTTCAGAGTGTATTGTTTCAGCCTGGGGCAGTGCGTGAGGAACGCTTCTACCACCTCCTGGCTGACCACACAGTAGCAGTGGATCTCCAACAGGTTTCTGCACTGCCTGGCCAAATCTACTAACGAGGAATTTAAGTCCTCCGAGGACGTGGTTTGCAGCATTAGCTTCTTTAACGTACTGCTGTAGCTCTGGGTGACAAACCTAATCTGATTTACCATGTAATTATAGGTATTAAGTTGCAGTGTGCTCACAGGTATATTCAGCTTTAGGATCCGTGGTATTTTGCAGGCAGGGACTGTATGATCAAACTCCAGGTCTACACAGAGTTGAGGATGCTTCTGACTTACAGCAGCCCAGAGCTCTTCTGAGATGACAGGTACATATTTGTCCAGACGCTCACAGAAAATGTCTAAATGGGTGAAAGCTGCTCTTTCGGGCTTGAGCAGTTCCCGAAATACATCATCAGACAAACTGGCATAGTAAACCCCCAAGGCTGAGAGCTTGGGACATGCTCTGAGCACTTTCCTAATGGTGCCTGGTGCCACGTTGCATACCAGGGTGCGGTTGTTGATGAACAAACTGTGCAAGTTTGGGTTGGTGGTAGCTAAGAGTTCAACGAGCTCACCGTCGAGAGTGAAGGGCATTTTTCGAAAATCAATATGCTGAAGATCTGTCTGGTTTTTCGTGTCACATATATTCCGTATGCTCTGTAGGATGTCCAGGCCGGAGTAGAAATAGGGGTTCTCCCCGTGGCACACAATGCACAGCTGCTGCAGCCTGTGGCTCTGTTTTGCGAACACATCCAAGATGCGTGCCACGTTCTTCCGGTTGACCTCCTTGGACTGGTCAAACACAATCTTCAGGCGCTTGATTTGGCTGAGGAACTGGAGGATGCTCTGCAGAGTACCTTCCTCATCCTCTGAGTCACAGCTGGAAGAGTAAAACAACCTCTTAGTCACTGTGAACGCTGAGCTGAGCAAGCACAGAGCAGACACTCTCCTTTACTAGTGTTTCTGCAAAAATCAACGGGTACCCTAGATCCTTCTTTTCACTTGATGCCTGGAGAGTCACTGTAAGGCCAAACGCTGAAGGAGTCAGGAGGTGAGAAGAGTCAGTCCCCAGAAAGACCCATCAGAGAAGTGTCATGATGACGTTGACTAGTTAGTAGCTGTGTCTTGCCATTTTCAAGTGGCAACTTCGAGCAACGTACCAAGAATGTAATACTTCCCATAAAACCCTGATCAGCAGCAGCAATTAAAAATCCCGGCATATAACACGATTTTCTCTGTGTGTGGTAAAATAATACCACACACAGAAATCACAATTCACATCAATAACGTCACAGTAAAGTGGTGTAACTGTCTGACAGGCGCTGAAAACATAATGATCTAGTTATGCCTGCGGAGATGACCAGACAGTAGAAACCCACTCCTCTTACCTGATCTCTGTGGAATGCCAAACAGGGCTGGAAGAAACAGCTGCAGCCCACTGTCTGCACACCTGGAAGACCGCGTATCTATCTCGGGGAGAAAGATAATAGAAAATTTGGATGAGGATTTCTTCTGGGATGTAGTTCCACAGTTCTGGAACTGCAGCAGGCATTTTGCCGATTCAGTCAGGTTTAGAAATGGGAGAAACTTCCGAAACGGCAATTAATTCTTCAAAGTCCCTGTTCAGAAAAACAAAAATAAACAAACAGAGACACACGCACATTAGGAGTTATTTAACAAATCAAACCAATGCAACTGAATCACAGAGGAGGTCAAAATTTTTTTCAAACTTGAAATTTCACCAAATTTCGAAATTGAACATAGAAATTAGGAAAATCTGTTGGCCAATTGTTTTGCACATTTTTTTCAATCAATCCTAAGAAGCTGGGTGATACTTTTCAAGAGTTAAAGGTGTCAGACCAAAGCTTTGGGGAAAAAAAAAAAACAACCCCAAAACCAAAAACCCAACCTTTTTTCCTGTAGTCAGGTTTTACTACCTTGAGTAATAAAAATGGAAGGGAATTTTCTAGAACTGCTGCACTGGTATTCAAAAAGCTGAGACAGATTTCTCAAACTGTGGGGGAAAGACACAAAGCTCTTTGCAAGCAGAAGCTCTGCACAGAAAACAGCCCCACATATCCATTTTTTCCTGCTAGTGAAACAGAAGACCTATAGTAGAAAATGGTAGCTTAATTACAGCAGTGATGGCTCGCGATAAGAGGTGGCAGTTTGAAAAAAATGTTTTATTACTGTGACTCCAGTTCTCAGAAATTGCATTTATACATGTCTGACTTAGAAATGGAAAAGCATTGATTAACCTTTCCTGTGAACTATAATGTAAAAGAATAAGCACCTGGGAAGAAGACTGAGGTTCATAGCATCAGACCATCACCTAACTTCTTCATTCATCTTTTTCCAAAACGCATTGTACCCATCTCCTACATTTCTGCACAAATAAAACTACTCCTGCAGTCACAGCATTACTTCAGCATCGCAGGTTTCATGTAAATGAACACACTTCTAGATAGCCTCGAAGTAGGGAGAGAGTTGAAAAACATGAAGCAAAGTACAGCGCAGCGATGCAAAAAGCATAATGCAGAGAGGAACACAACTGCACATTTTTCTAGAATATGCTGCTTTGAAGCACGAAATTATTTTGAGTGTGAGGTGACAGCAGCATAGCAGCTATACTATCTTATCTACCATCGTATCAGTGACAACCCCCTTTCTACCCACCGCTGAGCTAGAATGGGCAAGCGATACAGTCCTGCTTCCTTCCTGGGAACCCACTGTCTTTTTCATTTTCTCTGACAATCACCTTGACAGCTCGGACCCTGCTCTTCTACTTTTACCTGCTTTTAATACCGTCTCTAATACACGTCTGCCAAAATGTTAAACTGCTCTTTGCCCTACATGAAATCATACAATCAGTTCCTCTCATTTTCATTATGACATTTTGCCTTAAAGCCCGAGCCCTTGGAGTCATGTGAAAAGAACCTTGAATCTTTTCAAAAGTAAGAGTGCATTTTTAGCCACGGTGATTGCTCGGAAAAGCTTAAAAATACAGCCTGAGAGCAGGAAGGCAAAATTATCAGTGTTACTTTAAGTAACTGCATGGCTTTGAGTCAGAGAGGAGAACGGTTCACTGTCTGTGAACGCTGCGGGTTGGCTTGGGTGCCGGCCCCGGCGAGGACAGCCGGGTTCAGACCGGATCTCGTGAGCCATCAAGGATCTCCGCGCTTTGATGGAGGAGTGCTGCTGGTTGCTGCACCGAGCTTCGTCAGCACAGCAGGCCCCTAGGAAGTCAGGCAGACGCTGGCTGGGAGCGAGCGGCCGGCAGCCCCA
>NW_010512112.1:10678-12777 GCF_000687285.1 Phaethon lepturus
ACGGCATCCCCTCCAGCCCCACACAGGCCCCACCAGCAGTCCGGGAAGGGGCACAGCGTACCTCTCGCAGCAGAGCCTGTCTTCCTCTGCGCTCCCCGCCTGCGGCTCCCAGCACCGGCTGTGCCCCAGAGGGAGGAGCGGAGGAGGAGATGCCGAAAATAACAGCTGAGAGAGAGGCACCTTCCCTGCCCACAGGGTGGGAGCCGGGAAGCTGCACCATCCTTTAGGGGAAGGCATAGATTAATAGCCTTGTCTTCTTCCTCCTTCAGCACCCGTCCCCCCCAAGGTTACCTAACACCCCGCTTCCCTGCGGGGCCCCAGCACTGACCCTTCCACGCTGCAGCCAGCCAGCAGCAGCCAGGCTCAGGGGAGCCTGTCCTCCCCCCGCAGACACACCACTGAATCATGACACCCAAATCTTGTGCTGGCTGCGCGCCGCTGAGCCGCAGCCTCTCCCCTTCACTAGCATCTTTACTCCTCCTAAGCAGGAAACAACGGGGTGAAACTCCAAGTGCTTATCGAGCGCTTTGATTTCACCACATGGGACGCCTGCTGAAAGCACACGCTCAGCAAGGGTTAGCGGAAGAGAAACTGGGGTCCCAGCTACACTTCCCTTTTTTATCCCCTCAATATACAGTGAACAGATCAGCTCCAAGGAGAAACGTTTATGGGACATGGGTGGGTGACAGTCCCCACAGCAACTCGCCCTGCAGCTCCTGCCCGGCTCTGGAAGCCGGCACTGCATCAGGCTTGGGTTTTGTAGGGGAAAGCTGGGATGTCTGGGTTAAACCCCGCTAACTGTTAAACGCATGAACTCACGAGTTGCTTCTTAAACTGCCAACAAGTCAATGCCTGGTTTCCAGAACCACTGGCACCACCAGGCCTGCTGACCCTGAAGGGGACTGTGGGTGCTGCCTGCCCCCCAGGGCCTGACCCTGTGAACCAGAGCACCCAGGAGAGCCAGCCAGGATTAACCCCTTCAGGAACTGATTTCAATTATGTTTTTCCTTTGGCAAACAGATTAGTTTATATTGTTAAAATACTGTTGTTGTAAAACAGCATTAAATAGATAGGTATTTCTAATACATATATTTTCCTAAAATATATAGAGAAAATCTTTTATCATGCTTTCCACTTTTGTTTGAAGTTCAGTTCCCCAGGGAGTTTGCGCAAAATGACTGCCAAGCCAGAGTGATGGCAGCTAGCACCTGGGCACAAAATCTGGCCCCAAGCCCACGCCGGCTTCTCGCCAGCGGGGCATAAAACAAGGGAGCTGCTGCTACCCCTCTGCTCGTGGGAGGACGTCTATGCAAGACAAACGCAGCCTGAGCAGGAGGCTGCTGCCTGAGGTTAAGCAATGGAGACCCAAATCCAGCTTCTTGCTTTGCTTGCCACAGAACCTCTCATGGACTTTGGGAAAAGCTGCTTTAGTCTCTCCACCTGTCTGTTCAGCTTGGCAGAGGAGCACAGTGGAGTTCTGCCTCACTGGGCTCGAAACGAGGTGGGAGATTGTTCAGGAAGGACTAAACCAGAACACCCAGCAGAATTCAGCAGTTAGACTGACACCCTCATCGTACCCCTCCTGTGGGAGACGCGAAGACCAGCCCAGGTGTCCCTACCTGCTTGCAGAGCTCGGTTTCATGCTGCTCTGCGTTCACTAGGCAGAGCCCCCGGGGTCCCCTCCATCAGTGCTGCTCTTGCAAGCGGTGCCGGACTCCCCGCTCGTTTCTTCTGGGAGCTGTCCTCCTTTGCCCACTGCCCTCCTGAACAGCAGTGTCCCGCCAAGCCTGGTGGATTTGCCTGGAGAAGGAAACTCCACATCATTAATCCCTCTCCCCTCCTGAGCACAGGGACGGCCCTGGATGCTGCTGCAGGTGCTGCAGGGTTACGGTGTTCCTCAGATTATCCTGGGACACCTTTTCAGAAGGAGCCCCAGGGAAAGGAGGGTGCAAGAGCTGAACTTCCTCCGCTGCTCAGCAATTACTAACCCAACCGATCGTTGTTTTCACCGTTCGCTCTCGTTAGCGGCGTCCCGGGGGCAAGCTGGAGCGCCGGCCGGGCCCCGCGCTGTGGGTGCCACAGGCGGCGCAGGGGCCGCA
>NW_010512113.1:0-244 GCF_000687285.1 Phaethon lepturus
CGACGCTGTGCGCAGCGCTGCGGTGCAGGTGGGACTGCTTATGCACGTATTGTTCTTCTTCAACAGGAAAATGACTATCTCCAAGAATGCCTTGAAGCTATCCAGCAAGACTTTGTCATCTTTAACAGAGAGAAGTGAGTGTGCGGGGGTAGTTTTTTTGAAAGAAAAATCATATTATTTTTCCTGACTTCCCTCAGGAACCGGAGTGCCAGTGCCTGAGGGCCGGGAGCATCGTGCTGGTCCC
>NW_010512113.1:403-674 GCF_000687285.1 Phaethon lepturus
GACTTCTGGGATTTAACATACGTATGTGACGCCACTTCAGTTCCCCCCGTCTCTGCTCATCCATCCTGCTTTCAGAGGGTGTTTTGGGAAGTGAAGGCAAGGAACATGCTAAAATCTCTGCAGGGCATGAGCGAGCGGTGACAGTGCTGGAGTTAAAGCAGCTGCTTTCCCCCGTGTTCGGTGGAGCACGCTGACTCGGGAACGCCTGCTTCGAAGGCGAGGCAGGAGACGGCCTCGGCGGCGGAGGTGGCGCGTGGCAGGGAGCCTGCTG
>NW_010512114.1:0-9517 GCF_000687285.1 Phaethon lepturus
GGGGGGTAGATCTGGGGGTGAGCGTGGGGAAGAAGCTTTTAGTGCATTGTCTAACTAGCTAAGATACCTATGGTGGAGGTTACTGATGGATTTGTCTTTATGCTTTGTATCTGCATTTGCAAAATTACCTGATTCAGACACCTATGTCTGTGCGAGCTGGATAAAGCACAGATGGCTAAACTTTTCTGTCAATGGAGGAAAAAAAGCATTTTGAAGGCACAGCTCTTCTAACCTGTTTTGGGCATTTGCCTGAGGATGAGGCAGTTGAATCCTGCTTTCAAAGTGTCTCCTCGCCATGTTCAGGGAACTGATTTAAGTGATTTACGTCCGCAGGGTAGGTGAAGTCAGCCCCTGCGAGTGCTGGCAGGGGAGAGGCTGTAGAGCAAAAACTTTTTAATAATCCTTATCCCAGAGCGGGTTTTGTGCCTGGAATTCCCGAGCTGGGAAAGTAGCCCTGCTTCCCTCGCCCCGGCTGCCTCAAGGCACAGCTGGGCAGTTACGACGGAGCACTCGTACGGTTGGACCGTTCAGTAAATGTCTTCCAACAAAGAAGGTGAAAATTAAAACTTACTGCTGTCCATCTGGCAAATATAGCTTTTGTTATGCTGGCAGTCAGTGTTTTCCCAGTACCCTGCTTCATCTGCAGATCTTGTCGTCATTGCAATACAGTCGGTCTAGGGAAAAATTAAAAAAGAAAATCATAGCTGATGAAGTGCAAAATGTCTGGCAAAATAATAGAAATAGGTTTGAGGAGACAAAGTTAATAGCTTTCTTTTCTGATTTTTTGGCTCTTATTTTCATTTATTGTTTCTTGGAAAATATATTTATTCTTTTATATATCTTAAGCAAAAGTATTTCCCTTGGCAGATTACTGTAAGAACTTTTCTCAGTTTATTAAAATTTCTTGGAGTGCACCAAAGCTATTTTTACTATGTAGTTTATGGAAATTTGTACCAAATTTGTTGAGCTTTCATTTGGATTCATGCTGTACAAGGAGAAACAATAAAACAAAGTAAAAATCCCATCTGGTAATGCTGAATATTTTCAGTAAAATCTGATAATTCTAATTAATTCTAGCAGTAATTATAATACAGCACTACTTTTCTGCAGCTCTGTACTTCTGCAAAGGAATGATAATAAGTATAGACTCTAAGCAGGCCTATTAATCTCTGGTTACAGCTTTAAAAACTTGATCTCTGAAATATTATTCAGTTGCCTTCTGCTTTAAACCATTGAAATGTAGGATCCTAGCTGAGAGACAACTCAAGCTGGTTAGGCTAACCTTGAGTATGTTATCTAAGTTATGCATTTTCTGATTTTTTTTTTCCATTTACCTGTATTGTAATATACTTCCAGTCAACTTTTACGAATTTATCTCTAATTGGGAATTGTCTTGCCCACTTTGCATAGTCAAAAAAGCTTCCATCTGTCCAAAGATATGTACCCTCACTGTTAATGTCATTCAGTCCAATCCATGTTTCACTGGCGACATCCCTTAGGTGAAAGGTGAAGAAGGCTATTAAAAAAAAGAAAGATCAGAGAAAGAGAGTAGCTGAGGAGTTTTCTTCAAATTCAGTGTAAACCAACTTCCAAATAAAACAACCAATCAGCTTTTAAAAATATTACAAATGTCACGTACAGTATTGTTAGACTATGAGTTAATGGTAAAAGAGAAAAAATACAACGGGTTATTTAATTGAAGCAGTTTGATTTCATTAAGAAAAAAAAACAAAAAGAAAGGTTTTTTAAATAAAAATGATAGTGACTTCATGGAAACATTATAGACTTTAGAGCTAGAATAGACTTCAAAAGGGTTAATCAGTTTTCCCCAAGGCAACATCAGCTGCACTTACGTCATTTCTGATGGATGTTTGTTTACTTTCTGACTTGAATATCTGTGGGCATTTCATTACTATGAACTATTACTATTTATCCCATCTTCCAAGGCCATGAAGAACAGATTATTCTGTTCCCTCCACATGACACTTTGGCCAAGAGATGGGAAGTGTCATACTATCTCACTCCAGTCTTCCCTCTGGATCAAGCAGCTCCAGGTCTTCCTTCATAGGTTATCCTGTTTAGATCTGGAGGCTAGTTTAGCCTATACAGTTAAACGTGCTGGCTGCGTACTTAGCGCCAAGAGGTTCAGATGTCATACCTTGCACTTGCTCATTGTGTATAGAGGCCAAATTTCCCCCTAATTCTATACAAGCACTTCTTGCAGAGTGCCAAGTCAGTCTCTCTGCTCCTCTGGATCCAAATATTTTATAACACTGTGGGGAGAGTAAAGGATTAGACAAAATTTCAGGTGTCAAAGAGTATTAAAACTGTTGGTTTTGATTAACTCCATTCTAGTCCCTGCATGTAAAGAGCAGCAGATGGGGGATCTGCTGAAATGCAAATACTTGCAGCCAGCAAGGAGACCCAACTAATCACAGCGATGCATGTGCAGCACTTACAAAACTGAGGGCTATCCAAGGCTAGTGCTGGGCAATAGCAGGCGACCTCCAAAAGCTGTTGTGGAATTAAGTAGATATCCAAGGTGCACAGGTAGAGATTTCGGGTCACTGTTTTTTTTGGTTTTTTTTTTCCTGATTGGGAACATAATTTGGGGCAGGCAACTCTCAGGTCGAGTTCTTCCAATTATATACCACAAACTTAGTGCTAAAGCCTGAACCTGTGTGAGCAGTCAGCATGAGCAGATCATCGACAGGAAGAAGTGCTCTTTTGTACCGCGTATTAGTATCCCATGGGGATATTTATTTATTGCTGTTTGTGTTAAGATGAGTTGTTGTGATAATTGATTACAAGAAGAAGTGTGACCTTTCATTTTTTCATCTCAGCGTTACTCAGAAAAAGGGGCTTACACTTACAGATAAGGGTAATGGAACAGTATTTCCATACAGTAAGTATGTCTAATATAAACAGAAGATTTTAGAAACTGAAAAAGTAGCTATAACTAGAGGCATGTGGGGCTTTACAAAAATTATAACTGAAAACATTCAAACTCACCTTACTTTAAGATTCAGATACGGACTTGGCAACGTGAACATTGACTACACTGCTGATTAGAATACCACTTAATAAACTGGTGTATAAAGTGAGATAATTTATATAGACAAAAGGGATAGTTGTTTTCTCTACCTATAGCATATCTGCTAAATATGGCTGAGATTTATTACTGCACCTTATTGTTAAACAAAAGCCAAGTTTCAGGACATCCTCCCAGAGGTGGAAGTACAGTAGGAGCAAATCCTGAGTAATTTGAATTGTGCCTTTCACAGATGAAGCCATTTTTCACAGCACAGTTTATATCTTTCCAAAAGCCTGTAAATAAATGAAATACAGAGAATCACTGTCTGAAACTCTCGTACCACCATTACAGCAGGCATCTCCAGACAGTATTCATAAAGCACCAATGAAACCTTCCAGAGGCAGATGAAACAGTTGACACGTACACTGTTTGCCCTAATACACCCCTCCTTCTGCTGCGGTATATTTGTCTCCTAAAAGTGATGGGATCGTTTTAAGCCTCAGCATACTTGTTATGAAGAACTGTCGTTATCGTGCAACTGCCTATTTATAGGGCAGCAGCAAACATTTTAGCTTTTGATGCTAAATTTTCAACCAAATATTTCTTGTTGCTACTGTACTCACCAAAATCTTTTGACATTATCACACAGTTTTCATCATTATTTGCAAAGTTGGGTTCATTTGGAGCCCAGGCAACATAGTTCACTGGGGTCTCATCCAGCCAGCTGAAGGAAACAAGGGGACAGTGGCTGCTGAGCAGACATCTCCAACAGTCATTTCGTTATATCTGTTTAGCTAAAGGGCTAAGCAAAGTATTAACAGTGACCAGAGGACAAAGGCTCTCTATATACTGGAGAGGATATATCAGCAGCATTACTGCTGCTTCTCATTTCTTTAGTACTCTGACATTCAAGTCCCATCAGTGCCCCATTTTGCCATAGGTTGGACAAACAACGTCACACCCAAAGGGAAGGCTTCTTGCGAGCTGGACAAGACTGAAACCCCAGAATCTTACCAGTGGATGGACTTGCCTGTCATCCAAGAAAGGTGTCCTCCTGGAAGCCTTCTACAAACAGCTTTCTAAAATAGGTTCCCTACCAGGAATTTCAGAAAGCTGTTCGGTCAGGTGTTGCTCACATTTCTTGCTTCCAGCTCACATAATGAACCACTGGGATTCGTCTGAGTAAACATTTACATCCACATTTCAGCAAAACCTCCTGGGCTTTCTCTGTAGCCATTGGAGATCGGGTCAGACTTAATCTCATCCTAAGACTGTTGTCTAAAATGGATCAGGTGAATAACATCCTAAAATCAGCTGCTTCTCTTCACTACCTATGAAGGGGTGCTTGGGTGTTTAACTCTGTTCTCTCAGTGTGAGACATTAAGTGAAATGAACCTTAGCCACCATGAGCTTCCATTGGTTTTGCTCTCCCGGATTTGGAAGGAAAACACATTGCTCTGTTTAAATACAGAACTTCTGATCTGATCTGAGACTTCTCCTGAAAGATATCCAGAGGTCAGCTGCACAACAGTTACTAACTGGTAAAATGAAAGCACACACAAATATTCCCACAGAGCGAGATGAAATTACCATCATTTGTTGTCTATTACCAGTTTTCCTTTACTTACCTGAGTTTCTGATCAAAGCTGACAACTAAGGCAATGAAATATGATTCCACTCCGAGTTTTGTGTAAATCTAAAACAAAAGTGATTAAGACTTGAGGACTGCAGTTCCTCAACACCAGGCAAAAATCTAGAAGCCCATTAACCATGCCTGTGATTTTTTTTTTCTTGCTATTTCTTTTTTTTTGAGCCTCAGGCAAGAACATTGTAGGTTCAGACCAGGGTTTCAAGCAGTCAACAGGGATACAGGGAACATACTGGAGTGAGGAACCCACTGGATAGGAAAGCAATAATCACTGTGTTGAACACTACATATCTTAGAAGAGATAAGCAACCTGGGCCTGAAGTATCCTTTGCTGAGCCTTTAACATTTGCATACTTTTTTCCTCTGCCTAATAAAAGCAATAGTAATTTCTTTACAAGTCTTGAACAAATATATTGTCATATAAGTAATGTAGGACAATAGCTCAGAACTCTAGCCTTGCTAAATATCTAGACTGTTTTCTTTATTTTATCAGCCCCTCTGCTTCAGAATTCAGTTATAATTAATAGAATCAGTGCTTACGTATTTCCATAGAAATTGTCTTTTGCTTTCATTCTCAATGACAACAAGATCTGCAAAGTTCTTCTGACAAATTCTCCGTGCTTCTTCCATATGGACACGTTCTTTGCTGAAATAGTACTGCTTATCTTCATATATAATCCATCCATCATCAGTTGATTGATATTCTGAAAGATAAAGAAGCGTATATATTACATTCATATCTGGTCTCTACAAAGTCTGAAAGCTCTACAGTACATATTTGTTTGAAAGAGGAAAAAATCCTACCAAGCTTGTAGTGTGGTTCAGGTTTCAGCAATGTACCTGTAGAATAAAAGATCATCATGAGCAACATTCAAAATACAAAAAAAAAAAACAAACCAAAAAAACCCCTCCAAAAACCAAGAGATATTTTCTTTATGTAGCTGCAAATGCTTTGTATAATAGAGAAAAAAAGTGGAAGTATTATCTAATGTATTTTCAAGATTTTAGAGCACATACCACTGGATTAAATTAAAAAATAGCTATAATTTAGAAACATTTATCTGGTGAAAATACATATCTCCAAAAGCACTGTATTAAACAATCCAGAATGTGCATCTACTTTGTAGATGAAACGTACATCAGTTTAAAAATTTGTTTAGTATTTTTACCTGGCATGCTATTATTAATTATTTTTTACATTCATGGGACTAGAGCCAAGCAACATAATCCAGCCAATATATCCAGTTCTCAAGCTTACCTGCATAATAGTAAACTATTCACAAGTGCTGAAAACTTAATGCTGGTGTTTTGTTAACACCACACATCGTTTCCAGTATCTAGATGCATTCCTCCTATCTTGATGTCTGGGCTTCCGCTAGGAGAGTCTGTCTTTAAGAGAGTCCTGGGGAGAGCCAAGAAGTACCTGGAGACCCAGTAGATACGAAAGCCCAGTTTCTGATTACAGGATGGGCCAGGAGGAAGCGATTAACTTGTCATTATTCCCTGAGCCAGCTATAGCTCCTCAAAGGTAGCTCTGCTTTCATTTGGATGCCTGTTATTTTGTTCTTCACAAAGACTACTAATGCTGTTATTAGCTTTCTCCATTTCTTGTGTGGTTTGATGGAGTGGAACACATTATTAAAGAAATTACAGAAACAGTTTAGATGAGAGAGAAGCAAAGAAGTGAAAAAGCAATTTAAATTTTTCTGTTGGGAGCTTTTAAATATTTTCTTCTTAAGCAGTTAATGCAGAACAGAACTAAAAATAGTCAAATATCTTCATGATTAATTTGCATACTTCATCTCATTTTTATTTTTTTTTTAAATCCTAACATAACTATAACATTCCTTGCACTTCAGAAAAATGGAGTGTCTTAAGTGAATATGAGGGAATTAACAGCTGACCATCTCTCCTCTCACGGTGATCATAACCTAATCTAGAATCACAATAACAAGATCTAATTATTTTAATTTTTTTTATTTTTTTTTTACTTTGAAAAGACCATCTAGAATCAAGCTAATCTGGTCAGATTTATGTCATGGTTTCTGAAGTGCTCCTGAGTAATCTCAAGAGCAGAGAGCCACGTCTGTACCAAGCAGCGTGCTCAGCACGCCGGGAAGGGTTGCACAGGCTGTACTGCTTCGAGCTGGCATACGGCAGTCAGTGTTCCCACGGTGCCTTCGTATGACTAATCTACCCACCAGGGAACAGTGATTCTTCCTTTTTGGTTAAGCAATTTTTCAATGGTAGCATGATGCCTTAGTCTCTGTTTAAGGGTAACAGTTTTGTTGGCAGAGTCATCAAATATTAGACATACTCAGTGCTTTTGATATAACTGCTTCTCCCTTCCCCTCACTATTGTGCCTCCTCCTAATTCCCTGTGTGCATCCAACTTTCTTTTCATTTCAAGAAGCGTTTAAGAAGCTCCGGCTCCATGGAGATGCATAAAAGTATTCAGTTTACAACCAGGAAGCAGGGGTGTAAAAGTAAGGCCAAGTAAGCAAAGCAAATTCTTGCATTATCGGCTGTCACTTGGGGTCCTCAGCCCGCGAAGCCCCAGTTTCCCGCTGGCAGGCACCCCAACGCATGGCCGTCAGGCCCGTTTCGTGCCCTGGCACCGGGTGCGGGAGGCCTGGCGTTAGGGCCCTGCTTCCCAGGCAAAGCTGGTGGGTGCAGGAGTCCTTCAAGGCTTTTGATGTCTTTGTCTCAGAGTTCCAGGTTCTACAGCAGGAACTCCTCTTGCCAGAACCACTACCTCTGGTCCTATAGCAATGGATCCCTCTCTTTGGTTCCTATTTTTCATTTCACAGTGGGAAGCAAAGGACTTTTTCTCTTTTGCACAGGGAACCCTAGTGTCCTGCATCTTTGGCTCTCCTGGGTAAGCCTGAAGAAGAGAGAAAGACAGGGAGGACATAAAAGGAGAGGGGATAAGTACCTTTGCCTTGCAAATTTATTCAACCCATGGCAGAAAGAGATAAAGCCAGAGATAAAATAATAGGGACATCTTCAGCTTCCTGCATCTGAGTACAACTGAAATATCTTGATTCATTCCTCTTGCGTTGTGTTGTGTTAACTGCAACCGGTTTTAAAATGAACAATTCCCAGTATCTTTCTTCTTTTCAATTTGCTTAAATCCATACAATTTGTTTTTGAACATGAGTTTATCGCTGCAGTTAAATGGGGAAGTAATCATACCTTTCTTTGTTTCACAAATCCAATTAAGTAAACGTTCACAGCGCAGGTCATTCCAGCGCATTTGGGGTGATCTATTAAACATAACACAGTGTTCAAGTTCTTCATAGTTGTTCGGTTCATCTTCATCCCAGTTGTCATAAATTACCTGTGTTGGAAATACATCTCAATTACTATGTGATTCGAGCTGAGTGGAAGTAATAGAGATTGCCATCATAACACCAGTTCAGGGTCTTGTCATCTCAAGTACCTTGTTTAAGGGATCAGTAGGAGTTCAGATAGGTCTGAGAGGGCTGTGGAAGTCGTGCTGATCAGCTCGCTTTCCCCATCGCTCTCTGGAGAAGGTGTAAAGTTTACATGGTACAGAAAAGCATGTGTCTGATCGAGGGAAAACCGATGGGCAGAGGGAGTTGTGTTTATCTCCCGTTGTGAAAGATGGCAACCTGACCTCTTTGTACTGGCACACAGCAGTGCCCGGTCTGGGCTGCTGCGAAGACCTAAGAGCACAGACCGTGGAAGATGGGATATGACATGGTACTTCCATTAGTGTGTTAAGACAGTGCCATCACTGAGCACTGCAGACACTCAGCTGATGGATAAAGGGCTGCCATGCACGTGCCGAAGGTTTAAAGACATTGGAAAAAAGACATAAAAAGATGAAAATCTATATATTTCGAAGGCCCGGAAGTCAATTTATATCCAGCAAATAAGTACTCACAGGGGAACCATCAATCCAGGCAAATCCTTCATCAGGATTTAAGAGGAACAAACCGATCCAGAAAGCCTGAGTGTGCAGTCCTTTATCCCTAAAATAAATCATACAATATAGATACATGAGCGTAGAAAGAGGGGCCACGATGTAAGTGCTGGAAAGCACGGAAACGTGCTGCTTTCTGTCACATCTGAACGGGGAGCTGTTCCTGCACTGAGCCCCCAGCCAGGCTCAGCGCCTGCGCTCTGTCAAGGGGCTTCTTGGCGCTCTGTGCCGGAGCAAGACTTGCCACATTTGAGTGTAAATCAAGGGACGAGTGATGAGGCACAGAGCTCGCTCAGGCTCCCGTCCTTGCGGCTGCGGCAAGAGTTCACGGACAGAGGCTTTAGCTAAAGTAAAACATCAGTAGAGAGCTATAATGCAATTTAACTAATGAAATATAGTGAAAATACTGGTTTTTCAACTGCTTTGATTTGCTTCTTGGCAGTTCCAATGTAGTTTATTTAATAGTTCTTGCTATTTATCTTATCGTATCTATGGCCCAGATAAAAGAGAGTCCTATTTAATTCACTACACAGCACAAAGATTTCCCTTCACAAAGATTTCATAGTCTAAAGCAAAGAGACTTAACAGACAATTTCTCACAATACTGAAAAATAATAAAATGAAGAAGGGTGAGATAATGAAGACTTTCTATGTGACTGTTTTAAATCCATTTGAGAAATTAAACCTAGATTCAGCACTCTGTGAAACAGTTTTTATTAAATATCTATATACTCCCTGCCATTGACACATAACTGACACACTGACATTACAGAATACAATCAGAACGTAGTGGTCTAATTTGTGGGGAAAATAATGGCATAATTTCTACATGGCAGGCAAGACATCATCGATAGTGCTAGCAAAAATTAATTAAACAGAATTCCTG
>NW_010512114.1:9527-17457 GCF_000687285.1 Phaethon lepturus
CTGCTGATTTCAGCAGTCTTCAGTTTATAGTGAGAAAATTTCCATATTAAGTCCTTGCATTTTTGTTTACATTACGCAGTACCTCAAGGGTTTTTTTGAATATATGGATTAAAATGTGAATGCAGACAGTTAAAAGAAGGCACAGTTAGAGCTGAACATTTTATTATCTCCCTTTTGGGAGAGCGACTAACATGTACAAAGTTGATCAGATCTGGAGAACAGCTTTGATAAAAACCTGCAATGAAAATTTAAAAAATATCAACATGTTTGTGAAATATTCAAGTTTGTTTGGGTTTTTTTTTAAAAACAATGTTTCAGGGTGATATTTCCAAATGAAAAATTTCCATTCTAATCTAAAATTTGATTGTGTTTATTCACTCACTTGCCCAGCTCCAGATATATTTTGAAGGAATCCTTATATAACATAGCATGAACATGAGGAAGAATCTTTGTGCAAGTACTCACGATGCTAATTGCCACAATAAAATTTGATCTTCTCTTGTATTGATTGTGACCAGATTTCCTCCTAGTTCTCTACAGAATTCTTCAGCCTCAAACCATGACTTTTTTTGGTTTCCCTCTCTCACAAAAAACTATTGAGGAAAAAAAAGTAAAAATAAATTACTAAATGAGCAAATTTTGGCATGTGAAAATACATAATTGCCTATGTAATTAAAATTAGTATCACTTTAGCATCCCTTTATTCTTGAGTGAGACAACATAACATCTGTCAAGACATATAATATTAAACATTAATAATGTAAAGTATAAGTGTTTTTTTCCTCAGCATCTTCTATTTTAAAATAAGCTATGAGTAGCACAGGCATCTGAAGACAACAAAAAATATCACAATGTACAGAGAGAAAAAAACGTTTATAACTTAATTGGAACTTTGACCACTGAAAGGCTCAATGAAAGATGGAATAGTTCAGTTTTGGTATTTCGCAGTAGAAAGCAGCAGATTTTTGAAAAATGGAAGGTGGAGGAAAAATCAACAGGATGGAATAGAAAAAATAATATGAATGGTGAAAGCCATTTGGCAAGGTGCTGACCCTGGCCGAGGAAGAGAATTTTGTATGGTGGTGCAAGCGTACAAATAGCTCTTGAAGTAAGGAATTGGATGCTTGACATTTTGGGGAAAGGATAATCAACAGTTTGGTAACTGGCAGAACCAACAGTGTTAGTAACAATAATTAAGTGTGACATAGAAGTTGAGACCCTTATAAATACAGGGCTAAAATCATCTCTGGCCTCCCAACAGGCAGAGTGTCCCAGGGGAGAAAGTGAGAGGATACTTATGCAAAGACTTGGAAGAGCAGTGTTGCATATTTACTTTCGTCCCAAGGGAGAAAGTGAGAGGATACTTATGCAAGGACTTGGAAGAGCAGTGTTGCATATTTACTTTTCCTTGATCTATTTTGCTTTTTCTTCACTTCTTTTCAAAAAAGGAGACTTTTTAAGGCATTTTTAGCAAAACCAAGAGAATGCCCAAAACTTTTACTTGCTGAAGGGTCACCAATGTCAAACTAAACCTAGATCTGAAAGCATCACACGCTGTGTGAGGAAAGGTTGGCAGAGGGCCAGGTTGCCATAAGTTTTCTCTTAGAAACATTGTCTTATGCAAGTGACACTGCTCCCTCTTAAGATGCAACACTATGTTTTTCTGACGTCCCAAATTCCTGGAAGTACGTAAATTGGGTTAGGTTCTCACCTGGCATTTAAATAAAAGAAAGCATGTTTCTAGTGCTCTGTTTTCGTTGTTTCAGCTTGTCCATTGTTGACTTTCATTATGTTCGATGGATTTGTCTCGTGGTTTTTCGCACTCGAATACCATGGACAAGACCATTCCCCAAAAATGAACCAACACCTGGGTCCCTGAGTACTACAGTGACCGGGACACCAGCCCCTGGGCTACCCCGTGCTCAGGCTCACAGGGAAGGTAGACACACACTTACTTTGAAGCACGAGTCTGCCCAGGAGGGTCCATCCCAGCCCTCAGCACAGGCGGCCGCAGGGACCTGTACAGAAGGAGCAGGGGGTGGCAGTCCTGCTGCCCGCTGTTTGCAAAGATAATTTGCTGTCTTCTCACAGCTAACAACATCCCATAACCCAGCTGTAATTCCAGTTCCCATGGCAACACAGCCTTGCTCTTTTCCTTTGTGATATGTAAAAGAAAGTAATAAAATAAAAGTCTAATTACTCTCTTAAGAAATGAGACATTTGCTTTTATTCATAGAAAATTATGAAAAGGAAGATGCAGATTATGCAGATTTAAAACCATCCTGGATATAAAATTATTGTTAATACCTCCTGACAGAGCCCAGATATGGGCCAGTGAGTCTCACAGACACACCTTTGCCAAAAACAGAGATTTGCAGCTTTAAAATACAAAACTTCCTTACCTTGCCACTCCAGGGAAATCACAGGGCAAATAGCACTTGATTTTATTTACATATGTAGCAGATGGCCTGACAACTACTTTGGGGTTCTCAATATCCAGGTAATTCAATTTCAAGACGACTGACATCAAGTAAAAGAGACGTGCTTTAAGGCATAGCTAGCTAGTGTGAGTTCCCCCGAAGATGCTCATCTGTCTTGCTGAAATGCAGAACAGCTGGACATTCACTGCTCACTTCTCACACATGCGCCTTGGGGGTCAAAAACTGTCCATAATAATTTTTCTCAGTCTGATGAGTTGTTGTTAACTGGTGTTAAAAAGTTGAAAAAATGAGACCGTGGACTTTGCTAACTCCTGCACAGTACTGCCTTTGATCTAGCCCATTAAAAATCTATTCCTATAAAACTTTGCGGGAGGTTGATTTACACAACACCTGGCGCTCAGCTTCGACTGTGTGTGTTACACTGGCGCCAAACACCAGGTCTGATGGTGTTGGCCGCCTACGGCTACAAGCACAAAAGAAAGTGCCTGCTGTAATTTCAAACACCAGGGGATGGAAAGCAGAAACCCGCATGAATTTCAGCTGCACTCTGATCACAAGGGTTGGGTCCGTGCAGAGCTTACCTGGCATTGCTGTGTTCCAGTGTGTGAAGAGAGGAGTTTCACCACTGGTCCACCTGAAGCTCTCTCGTTCTTCTGTGTTAGAGAGACCGATCCAGAAATATTTTTCAGACCTCGGCCCCGCAAGACTAGTCAGAAAGCCTTGCTCATATCTGAAGTAGAAAAAAGTGTTCAAACACAATCCGTTACCTTGCAGTACTAATCTAAATGGTACAAATAGAGGTATCACTATCGTGCTAGCATGACCACAAGGCAACAGCTCCTCAGTGAAGTCTGGGCAAAACCTCAGATAAGCTTTTAAATGTGGTCAAAAGAATTTGGTCAGGGACAACTTTCACTTTTAGCTGAAGACATCTTCTCTCCTTTCTACCCCGTTCTGTGAAATGTCACAAATCATTGCTCACATGGGCTTTTAGTTGTATTCAACTATTTTCCTCATCTTTCCAAGTCTTTGTGGTGCCTCACACAACCAAGTCAGGACCAAACTGTCAGCTTTGCTACCTATGACCTCTGAAAGCAGTCATGTTCCTCAGAAGCCATGAAATAACAGGCCTCAGAGGCCCCAAAATAACACAGCAGCTGCTTTAATTAGGAATTGAAAGATAAGAGAAAACTGCTTAACTCAAGAACAGACACAATTTGAAAACTGTTGTAAGAGGTTAAGTGGAAAGCCCTAAAACATCAAGTCTTTTTTTTTCCTGCATGGATAATTTTATTCAGCATACTACAGCACATTTATGAAAAGCACTGATAAAACACTTGGAAGAGTTCAAAAATTGATAATTTTTGAAAGTTTCCCCATCAGAAGCACTGATTTTGAGGTATAAAAAAAAGACGTTTTCCTACCTGCTTTCCACTGTAGCTAGATAAGCTTTGCTCCGTTCACATGTCTTATTTGCTTCTGAGAATGTTACCGGTGCAGAGCCCACCAAATAACAGTGAAGACCATATCTTTTCCAACCCTGCGACAAACATAAGGTTCTTAATGTGAAATTGAGAGTTCAATATAGAAATTAGCTCTGCTCTTTTGTGTATAAACAGTCGATGTTAAATTTGTTGCAGTTAAGCTTCAAACCCAGATGAGACTGGTCCAATATGCTGATAAACAACAGCTGTTTTTTTGTTGCTGATCGCTCCTACAGAAGGTTTTCTTTATTTAAAGGATGACATTAAGATCTTAGTTTTAATCTCTTTTACATGTACATGACTTTTCAAAGAAAATTGTGACCGTGCTATTTGCTATCTCTTTTAGGGCTCTGTAAAACTGGAGTTTTTAAGAGCTGTGGGATCTGACATAATGAAATACAAAAATATTGCAATATGGAGATGAATTCACATACAAGCAGAGCTCCCCGGAGCTGCTTCTGCCATCCTTCAGTGCAATGGGTGAGGAGACTGAGCCAAGAGGAGTCCAGTCGGTGCTTGTTTGTGGGAAAGGTAGAAGGAGGAATATCAGTAAAACACCCCGGCTTCTTCCTGCTCTCAGAGAGGTCTGTGCTGACCAATATAGACGTAATGATTTACTGATTCAGTTCTGGAAAAATTACTTGTTTGGAAAAAAATAACCTGCTGATATCACTCAAAGGCCAAGTCAACAGCCCATCAGTAGGAACGTGGTACAGAAAAGCTGATCCTTTTCTGTTTTGAAGTTATTTTCTTTCTTTTATCACTCGTATATTGTAAGGACTTTATGAAGTCTTTAGAGAGACAGCAGATCTAAGAGAAGAGACAAAGTGCCTTTTGGTAATTTTACATGTATTGTTAGGCTAAGAGCATAAACAGAATAGTAGTGAAATTATCATTTTAAAAATATATGTAATTTTGTCACAGGGCGACTCATCTGGGAATGGAGGGAAAGGCAGCATTCATGTACATGTAAATGAATCTTGACTTTCTTGAGTATTTTTAGAGCAAAAATGAAAAATACACGAATATTAATAAATTGTTAGTAGGAAAAGACTAGGTTTCCTCAAGAGTACATTTCCTAGAAGATACAAATACAAAGACTCCAAAAGAATCAAGAACCAGTAAATTAACTGCTGTTCATTTTTCCCAACAAAATTAATTTATGAGAGAGCATTTACTTTCTGGCAGCCTGGGTCCTCGATTGTCTCTTTTTCAGAGGATTGTGATGAAGGCTTCTTTTTACACATGTAACCAAGCCGCTTATCACAAACAGCAGTTGCCCAGTATCCATCCTAGGATAGCAGGGAGAAGAAACAAATGTAAAAAAGGGGCATTCAGAAACAGAAGAAAACTGGTGTTTTCCTATTTCTTCACTACAAGGCCCACTGAAATATGTTACCTAAGAAGGCTATAGGATCATTGCTGGAGATTTATTTAAAAAAAAAAAATTTTCAAGAGAGTATTTGTAAAGATGCATCTCATCTGGACCTACTGGATCTGCATTTAGAGCAGCATAATTTCACTACACTTCTGTAAAAAAGATCAATGAAACTGATAATAATGCACATCTGAGCGTGTTGCGGTAAATCTGTTTTATCCATCAAGGAGAAGACTCTGAAAATGACTGATTTCTTTTTAAAAACAGAATTATGTAAAAAATAAAATTTAAATAGGAGCTTTTCCCACCCATAAAATCTGGTTTAGGATCAATTCTGTTGATGCCTAATACTGGCAAACATCAATATTGTTCTACGATATAACATTTACTTTCAATAACAGCATTTCTTTCATAATAGCATTTTCAACTTGTTTCTTTTAAAATTCGTGACACTTTTTTGTGCGTGTATGTATGTGCATGCACATGCATGTAAATGTGTCTAAAACCCCAACCAACCATGTATTGGAAGAAAATAAAGTGTGTGAGTCAAGCAGTCAGAAATACCGTAGGATTTTAGGTTATGTGTTTGGCAGGTAGGTGTTAGAGCTCTCTTTACGTCACCGCTGAAGAAACGTGCCCTAGTGCCAGGTCTCCAAGCCTCAATGCCATGTCTCAGTGAAGTGACATTGAGTGACATAATGGTCTATCGGATTGGAAAATGAGATATGCAAATAGCATCTATGGTAACCGCACAATGTATTAATTAGTTCATCCCCAGTCCTGTCCAAGAGCTATAACTTTTTTAATTGCTGCAGCCAAGAGAGTGAATGTACTGTAAATTTCCTGGATCAAAATTTCGTAAGAAATTTTAAAAGGTAGCACTAGGAAAATGCTACTTCTCTATTTCTGATCTCTCCTGTCCTCTGAACCTCTCTTCCAGTTGAGGCCAAATTTATGGGGATAACTATTTTAAGCTGAGTCCTGAAAAAAATATATAAAGGCAAGTGATTTCAGGCTGATGTAGCTATTAGTTTGCTTTACTGTAAAATGACTGCATGATTGTACCTGCCCCTTCATAACAACGCAGTCCTCCAGACCGTTTGTGTAGGTGGGATGCCTGCGCTGCCATTTGGTGAACGTCACAGGAGTCCCATCACTCCACTCGAAATAGAAGTGAACCTTCAGGTCGTTCAGACCAAGCCATAACTCTTCTGTTGGCTCTGAAGTATGAAAACAAATAGGGTCCCTTATGGCTAGCTATGCAATAAAGTGAACATTTTCATAGCTGGAACAAACAAGGACTGATAAGTTTGGGATGTGTTACGTGAGAGGTGGTCTCGTGCTTTAACAAAAACGCTGGTTTCCTCTCAGATCTGCAGTAAGAGATGTGTTGGCCTGTACTGAAAAGGCCTCAGATTCCATCCAGGAACACTGAGTTTAATAAACACAAGGCTCTTTATGGCTGGCAGAAGATTTTTACAAACTTTCTGAGTATCTGTGATTCAGAACAAGATGGCTCCTAGCATGGAGGGTAGGACAGTGACTGTCCCACCTGTCAGGAGACCATGCTGACCCAAGCCATGAAGACAGCTGCCAATACATCTCCTTAATGAGGAAGCATTAGAGGGCTTGTGATGGCCCATCAGGGGTGTTCACCAAGTACAGCATGTACAGCAAGTGTCAGGACTGGTTACTGCAGATCCAAGGAAAATCAGAAGTTACAAGATATTTTCTTAAAGGGATATATAGCAAGAGGTTAACCTCAGCAAGAGTTTTAAACTTAGCAAGAAGTTAAATTTCCTCTAGGATTGGAGCTCAGTTCTGAACATACTGAACATAGAACAAAGCTGCCAAAAGTGCAATTTTTAGAGACCTTTATGTGTCTCTATTTTTTTCTTTTCCTGCTTTATAATGTTTTACAATGTAGATTATTTCTTGATAAATATAAATATACTTCTATGTTTATGCAACGGCAACAACAGAAAAGAATACCGTAAGTTAGATTCAGCCTTCCACTCGTGACATTTTGAGGAAAAAAGCCTTAGTATTTAACAGGAGGCCCAGCTTTGATGTTACAGATGTGGCAAACGAAATGCAGGCCTACATACATACTCACTGTAAGCAAGCTGTGACACTAGAAAGCTGTATTCAGCAATGTTGTGGACACTTGCCAAATCTCCATCTTGCTTCTTACATGAAGCCAGAGCATCTTTCCACGTTTTGGGTTCTCGTTGAATGCTGTAGCAGTGGCCTGCGTATGGCCACCAACCATCCGTGCACTTAATAGGTCTCAATTCCTCTAAAATTAAAGCACAATTTTTCAGAACAATTTTGTAAGAGGAAAATAAAGGACACTAGAATGAGGTCTCTTGAGCACTCTTTACAAAAGTGGGACTACATGAATAAACATAAAGCTGTAGACAGAAATGCAAATACATTCAAATGAAAAACAAACATCATTAAGGCACAGTATGCTAAATATGCAAATAGAATGATGTCTCCTTAAGCAGAGAATCATTGCAAAATGCCCGCATTGTGTCAGAGATGCAATTTGAAATAATGGTCTGGTAAGAAGGGGAGACCAAAGTAGACATCTGCCTCTCCCCGCTTTGCCCTCCAGAGCGGTT
>NW_010512114.1:17488-25986 GCF_000687285.1 Phaethon lepturus
TTAAGCCCTGCCTCCCGTTCCACGTCTTCTTGCAAACACAAAATTTTTGGATATGGAAAAGCGTGAAGTCATTCTTCTGTAACTGCAGGTCAGTAAACAGAGCAAATTAGTGCAGAGTTGGTACTTTTCATATTAACTCAGTGGCTTTTTTATTACTTAGATTTCTAAATATCTTTAAAAACTTGCCTTAAGCTTGCTTTAAAAATCGACTCCTGCATTTCTTTTTAAGGTTAATAGGGGAATAAAGATCCTCTGAAATTATTTCTCTTTCTTTAATATAACTACTTCTTTAAAAGTATCTTTTGGAACATTCCCAGATGACAGCCTCCAGCAGACCCCTCCTGCGTGTGGCACGTTCATAGCCACGTTGTGTCATTGAAGCCTCAGGTTGGGGTGGCCCACGGATGAAATGTAGCCCGTGTGAACACTGCTGCTCCTCCTGCTCTGCTCGAATGAACCCGATGCGTTACGTACTGTTGTCATCAGAGGAAGATTTTTTGCATTAATGTTAGAGTAACTGCAATTGCTCATTTGGAGCAAATTAGAAGCAAATGAGAAGCCTAACATTCCTACTGTATTTATGCAAATTTGATGCTGGTACTGGTTACCATGACAGAGCGCTTCTATCTGTCTTGCAAGAATGTATGACAGAGTGATAGAACAGAATAATAATATTCTTGTATGAATGGTTAATACACAATGGGAGGACAAAAGCAGCATCTAAAAGTCTGTGTGTGCATGTATAGCTGTGTTTTTCAAAGGTTTCTAATTAGAAATTTCTAAATTTCTGGTTGAAAAATAATGTTGCATACCTTCTATCATTTGCAGGTCTTTACAGATTGCTCTTTCTAGAAGTAAAAAAAAAAAATCTTTCACCTTATTTGACTAACCTACCTTTGGGTATAATGTCAGACTTTGAACTTAAGTTTATTTTTTTACAAATGTAGCCAAGTCTCTGGTTACATGCTTGGTTTTCCCATTTGGAATTCTTTCTGGGGTTCATCGCTCCACAGATTTTCCCAGGGAACAGGAAAGGACTTCCTTTGAGTAAGAGAGAAAATAGAATCTCACAGCAAAGATAAATAAAAATATCAATAAATCCATCATATTATCAGTAGAAACATCAACTTATTTTGGTTTCATCAATGCTTAATATGAAGAAGACCTCTCCCATAGGATAACTGGTGTTGTAGTTTATGGGATGCTGCTTTATTCTATGCTTTGAGAGTAAAGTAATGACCCTCCATTGACTTTGTGTCAGGATAGTACTGGGAAATTTCTGGTTCTTTTCTTGATAGCCTGGTGCTCACAGACAATTCAGCTGGAACTAGACTGTTGTCCTGTGTCAAATACTTCCAAACTGTAAAAATACTCAGCTTTAAATTATACCATCCCTCCAGTATATCTCAAGAATTTCACAATTCTACTTTCCTATAAAATTGCTTTTCTCTTCTCTGTTGTAGTGTGTAAAAATCTATGTAACCAGCAAAAGAAATTGCCTGATACAGAACTTCTGAAAACTTAGAGAGTCTAATTATTCCTTTACCACCCTGTAACTTTTCCAAGACAGGAGACAGCTGGAAATACTCATGGCACAAAGAAAACATGGGACTAAAAATCCAACAAGCAAACAGAAGAGCTCCCCACGTGTGAGGAGCACCACAAACCCAACCCTTTCTCGCTTCCTTGAGGTGGCCAAGTGCAATTTTGCATAAACTGCTGAGGAATTATGAGCTGGGCCTGTAAGCCTCTCAATAATATTTAGAACTTCTCCAGACAACATGGTGACATTATTTTCTAAATATTTTGTTACTTTTTGAAGATCGGATTTATATTTATACTCTTGGGCAACATGTTATGGAAAAATTCTGATCTCGAGTCTCTAGGATTATAGATCACTCCAGATGATACTCTGCTTTCATAAACAAGACCTTTGCTTATATAAGAAAATAAAAGAACTTGCTATAGCTGATATCCACAGTGAACTTTGTGATTTGGAAGGGTACTTCTTAAAATAACGATCTAGATCTTCAGCTGTTTTAAATCAGAATGGGCTTTCCTGACATAAAAGTAGCTAGAGCAGTTTTTATTAGTTGGTGTCTTATCAGAATCCATCAAAAGGTTACAAGATAAATACAGTTCTTACCTGGAGCCCAGTTTAAATACCTGAAAGGGCTGCCCCCAGCCCATTGCCATCCACTGTTGAAATTCAAAGTGTTCAATCCAATCCAGAATGCAAAAGTGAATTTTTTAGTTAGCTCTAAATTAGAAAAAGAAGTCAGTTGTATCTCCCTATCTTCATTCTTAGCAAGTTAATCTAAAACATATAACACCAAAAGTAAGAAATATAAATACCAGCCCAAAAGCAGTACTTTCAGCATCATGGAGGTGCACAGATTAAAAAAGTAAAATAGTAACTGAACAAATATCAATTTAGCAAAAATCTCAGTATATAAAAGGGCAAATGAACATCTTATTTCACTCCTTAAATAAGAGTTTGCTTCTCTCACTTTGTTTCATTACAACATAAGATATATAAAAAATATCCTATTTTCACTAGACAGTTGTGCTAAAATGTTCCTGTAGCAGATTTCTTGGTGTAAACACATCAAAAAGTTTACAAAGACAGTGTGCCAGTCAGTTGTTTCCAGATTTTTTTTCTACGTCTGTGAGTGGTTTCAAAGCCTCCTTCACACCATTTATAACCCAACTGATACCATTATACCTGTATCTGAAATCCACTGGAATTATTTAGAGTTTATGTCTGTATATGTACCCATATTGGGACCGATCTAATCATCATCATATGTTCTAGGAAAAGATTAATAATCCTTGAAACACAGAGGAAAAAGGTAAATTTGGGGTCCAGATCATAGTGCTGCTCAGGAATGAGTGCACCAGCATGAAGGCAAGCGGAGGAAACCCTCCTCCTGGGACAGGCTGCAAAAGATACGGTAGCTCCCACCTGGAGCACAAAGGGAGGGTGGGGCCATTTCCCTCCTTTTAGGGGTTTGGGACTAATCCTTCATAAAAAACAACAGCTAGTGGAAAGGCAGTTCAGACCATGTCCCTTTTGGCGGCTGCAAAGCAGCTGTTGAACCACCCCTGACACCATGTCTTCTTCAGTGAGACAGAAGACAAGGCAGTCAACTTCATTCTCTAAAGCTCTGGGGCAGCATGTTTTAAGGTCTTGTCCTCTACCATTTTACCTCCCATATATTCTTGCTCATGAATCTCTGTGATGCTTAATAGTTCTGCATTTTGCTGCTGACAGCTTTTCCTTGCTTGGTGCCATGTTAGAGCCGATTCTGAATTTATCTGATAGTGAAAGCCAGTTGAAACATCTTCTGTCCAAAATCTTTCTGTGTCATCTGGAAGAAGTGACATAGACTGCTGCTGTTAGAAGATTGACATTGCACCAACTAAAAGCAAATAAAGTATGTAATGATGCAAAATCTCTAAAAATGTGCGGTATTAACTGCATGCTATCATCAATTTTAAAGCACCAGAAAATGTAGTACTAGGTAAACCCGACATGTCTGTTGATTGAAAAAAGAGGTTTCGGGGTGAAGTCAGAGGAGGAAAGCAAGCATGTAGGTGAACTGTGACCCTGGAGGCTATTCCTGCTTGGGGGGCAGGAACTCCCTCTTAGCTCATAATCAAGAGAAGTAGCTTTTTCAAAAGTGGCAGAACCTGGTCTTTGACAGCCTGAGGAGCTATAAAAACAGATGGTGTAGCACCAATGTGCAGATCAGCTGCAATCTTTGAAGAGCAACTCACAAAACCTTATGAAACTTGTGTTATTGGGAAGACAGCTGGTGAGGAAAGGAAAACTGTTTGTGTCCTGAGGTGGCAGAATCCAAACATAGGTTCAGTGCAGAAGATAGTACAAAGATGGGGGAGGAGGATAATTTTAGAAGCAACATTTTTGTGTAGCCTGGCAATAGGAGATGACAACAAGATAGGAAATGGATGTTAAGGGAGAAAAACAGTATCTAGTAATTTAAGTAACAATTGACCTACAAGGGATGTCTGAGGAATAAAGAGCAATGGGAATTTTTGGAAAGGAAGATACCGGTTTAAATTCATGCTGGCCATGCCATGCCATTACATTCCATAAATTAGATGTGGAGGAGCCTCCTCACCTCTCTGGTCCACAAAGAGAAACAGCCACCTCCAGCAGGTCAGTCAGAACCTGGCTGGGCTGAACCATGCTCTGGAGGCACCTCTGCCTCTCCACTTGCTATAGAGGCAGCACCTGGCTACTGGGGCTAATTCTCAATCAGATGATTTTCATCTGGGCCGCTCCGACAAGATTTGTCATGCAGGTGTGCAGCTGGTAGCTGATAACAAGCCTGGTAGCTCAGTACATGGTTTTCTCAACAATGTTTCAGGACAAGTTAATAAATAAAGCGCAGCACTTACTTACTAGTGGGCAAAATCCATACAGTTTATCAGCATCAAAGTCTGCAGTTGTTGCACACCAGAGCCAGCCATCTGATCTGCCAGCACCTGTGCACTCGTTGTACTGTTTGCCTTCATATTTGAAAGGGAATACACATGGCTGTCCGCTGGCATTTCCTTGTAATGTAAAGGTATCTAGGGGGAAGAAAGTGGTAAGAGAACGTAAGAAAATAATCATAAAATCATAAACCTGACTTCCTAGTAATGGATCTATCAATGTACCTATCTAAATTGAGAGGTCACACCATCTTTTTTAATTCATTTTAATCATTTTTCCTCCTTGTGTAGCTAGAGGTTTTAAATAAAATGTTGTAATAGCAAAGTTTGGGGTTTCAATGCTGTGTTTAGAGTTTGCTATATATGTACCTTGTAGGAAAGCCAAATTCTGTGATGCTGTTGCTGATAAGTTGTGGTTCCTGAAGACAGAAAAGCACAAGCAGATCTCATACGAAAATGAGTTCATTGCATTGTTGTATTCGCAATAGGTTCACTTTGTCTTTCCATCTTTTCATTAATTGTTAAAAGAAAAAGGATGGCTGACCACAGAGAATACAGATCAAGTTGTGACAAGCGTCCTTATGCAGTAAATCTTTTAGGTTTCAGATGCACACTTCTGCACTTGGAGAGGTCTTGTAGATTCGTCCTCTACTCAGACTCTTTAAGGTTAGCAATGCTTCTTTTTAAACTGTCACAATATTACAGGAGCATTCTTTAATCCTGAAATTTCTGATATATGCTCTCAATTTCATATTCATGCAACCACATTCATCTTCTCAGTTCTACATATGTTATTGCTTTACCACTTCTCTCTATAGCTATACCAAATAAGTGATATACATCTTCAGACTGGAACTATTCTTTTAATTTGGTCATAGTGGAGGGGAGGAGTCAGTTCTTCCTTCTTGTACCTCATGTCTTGGAGCAGAAAGAGAAAGTTGCACAGTTATCATGAAAACATGGCTCTCAAACCCTGTGACAGATCACTGCACCATGGGTGTGCGGGGAGGGTAAATAGAAAGGGGTCCATTCTTTCTCATCTCTCATTGCCATCTGATTTACTATTTCCAGAGATGGAATTTCAGTTAAAAATCCTTCTTTTATTACCTCCTTTTCCCACAACATCCCTACATCTCCTCTCTTCTATTCTGTGAATCTAGAGCTGCCAGCATAATACCCAACATACTCTTTAGATCATATATCAAATCTGATAAAAATACAAAATAATCAGTCTATGCATTAATCCTGTAAAGCTGCCCAAGGCAAAGCATTTTCATATCTAGTTTAACACAAAACCAACAAAAAACTTACCCCGTGACTGTAATGAATCATGCATGAAGGAAAGAAAAACTAGGAACCTGAAGCAACTCATTGCAAATGTAACTTTCTTTTCATTCCTCTACAAGAAGCTGGACTATAAGATCTGCAGCGTATAAAATCCTTCTGAGTGAGGAGAGTGGCAGGTCCTTCTCTGTGTCAAAGTGTTGATGGATAAAGCACTGTACTCTAAATAAGGAAATATCCTGTCACATGGTATTTTGAAATAACTAGAGTGCGCGTTGCAAAGAGTGTTCTCTTTGAAGAACGAGTTGCTTCCAAAACTGAAGTCTAGGGATGACATTTGTCTTTTCCCGGCACTTTGTTGGTATTCTATATATGGGCCAGTTGTTGGGGTGCTATGCAGGGCAAACCTCTGAAAAAGCAACTTGAGCGTTGATGACAAGAAACCTGCAGTGAAGTAGCATCAATTAAAAACTCAATCTCTGCTTTAACACTTACATCTCTGAAACAAAAGAAGACAAAACCCCAGTGGTTCAGTACATTGCTATAATGTCACAGCTCTACATATCTAGAAGAGAGAGAGCAAATTTTACAGGATCTGCAGTATTTGGTGCATTAAACATTATTGCTCACTTTGAGGGCTGAAATTGCTTTTTTTTTGTGCAGTTACACTGCTTGCTTTGATCACATTTTGAGACTGGGCTGTTTATAACTACTGGTTGAAGAGCTGAAAGAAGTGAAGATGTTCAATGCCATAGGCTAGTGATAAGCTTCCCTGTAACAGGAGGGAAATTTTGCCTGGAATAGATTTGTCAAGCAAAATCATGTGTTCATCTATCTGAGAAATTCCTAAAAAGGGTGTTCCAGGACAAAGCCAAAAGTAAGCTAAATTGTAAAAGCTCCTCTTAATCTGTGACCAGAGTGCTCATCTGAAGACTTACATTAGCACGGCAATACTTGTACAACTATGCTGCAAAGCTGTGCTGGCAAATATTCACATGCAGACAAGTCCTGCTGTTCCTTCTGTTTATTTACATCAGTGAATTTAAAAGAAATTGTGATACTGAAATTGAATACAGTGAGAAGTGAAAGAATCAGTACTGAGATATATATAGAAGCTGAACAGAAGATGTTGTATGATGAACAACTATCTTTGCTTTTATTTATAAGGTGTTAGGAAAAAATACTGCAAGAACTGACTAAACTTGTTGACTTGACTGTTAGGAAATACTAAAAGAGAAAAAGATTTTCTGGAAAAAATGGCTGGATTTCAGTAAAAGTAGGAATTGAGTAATATCTATTCTATTTGCAGGTCACATTCAGGGAGAGCTTAGTGTGAGCAAGACTTGCAAGAGCAACCCAAAATCATAAAGCTGAGTGGTGCCACAGACAGTGATGGGGTGAGAGAGAAATAGAAACTGAGTTTACTGAGTGAAACCGTATCTCAGATATATCCAAAATCACAGAGGGGATCGCCCGGGAAAATACCTGGAGGTCACAATTCCTGCCCATTTCCCTCCCCTGCCTCACCAGTCCCAACTGGGCTTTAGCAGGAGGGCGATGGGGGGAGATTAGTGCAGACTCTGAGGTAGGCTGAAAGAGAACTGGGCACGTCAGAACCGCCTTTCGTATGACTGACCGGTGTGATGCCGGTTACAAACATTCTGGAGTCAGCGTCCTGCATTTCACTTGTGCAATAGCCTGTTGTCAACCAAATTCTTGGTTGTATTTATTTCCACCAAGAAAACAGGAGCCCAGTGAAGAAACTTAATTCCTTTTTATTATTATTTCTATTAACTTCTCAGCTTGCTCAGTAGACCCTGTGCAGCCCGGGGAAGGCAGGTTGCTTACCGGGGCTATCTGCTAAGTACAATTCCCCACAAAGTGGCTCATGTCTAAATTGTATTTGCAGCCCACGTAAATTCTCTTTTGTACTGCTTTCCACTGTTTTTCTAACATCTTGAACTTAGTCTTCTTGCAGATTCCTAGTACAGTATCATCTGCTGCATTCCTTAGTTTTCAGTTCCTTTTTCTTGCATTTATTTATGGCAAGTTGGTGCTTGTTCAAGCTGAATTCAAAGTGGTGGGGAGAGAAGCGCTCTATGTTATTGACAGAAGAGTTGGTGCACAGACAGGAGCAGCTCTCTTCCCCTTTTCTCTCACTTGATTCACAGTCTGAAGCTGATAATTATGCTAATAAAAACTTTATTTAGTTCAAAGCATTTACAAAAAGGAGGAAGAATGGAAGGGTAAGAATATTTTACTTCATGTTAGTGAACATACTACAGTTAACAATCAAATTATCAGATTAAAAAAAGTCCAAAACCTATGCCTCAGCTTCCATATCCTTTGCTAGTATGAACTGTATTTTCCATAGCAGAAAATGAAAATGGCAATGTTTTCTATCCCAAAATTATCTCAGATAAGTGTAAGAAGCACTATTTTATAAGTAAGCATAACAGGATATACCTATGAGGAACAATAGAAGTGCTGGTCTCATGGAGTGAAGTTTGTGGGGCAAAACAAGTTCAAGATTGGAAAAATTGGGCAGATTTTATTTTTTGAGTTCTTTGTGGTGTCCACAAAGACATCGGAATACAGTTCTGAATAGTAATCACACTTTACTGAACATTCATTGTCACTAGTTCACTTCTATAATTCTTTTTCAGTATGTTTATTTGTTCATGACAAGTTATTTACACTAATCTTTTGCTAAGCTACTTGAGAACATCTTCACAGAACCATAGAATAGTTTG
>NW_010512115.1:0-245 GCF_000687285.1 Phaethon lepturus
CCCTGGGGATGCCCGAGCCCCGGCATCCGGGGCTGGGAGGTGAAAGCACCGGGATCCCGGGATGCTGCAAGCTCTGGGGATGGGAAATAAATCACCGGCATCCAGGGGTGCTGTGAGCCCCAGGGACGGGAGATGAAATGGCCGGGATCCGGGGATGGTAAATGAAATCACCAGGATCCAGGGATGCTGCAAGCCCCAGGGATGGAAAATTAAATCACCGTGACGCCGGGATGCTGTGGGATCCA
>NW_010512115.1:461-733 GCF_000687285.1 Phaethon lepturus
GACATGAAATCACCGGGATAAGGAGATGTTGTGGGATCCAGGGATGTGAAATTAAATCACCAGGATGTGGGGATGCTGCAAGCCCCGGGGATGGGAAATGAAACCACGGACACCCAGGGATGCTGTGAGCCCCGCGGGTGCCTGAGCACCAGGATCTGGGAATGCTGTAAGCTCCAGGGATGCTGTAGGCTCCAGGATGGTAAATAAATCACCGGGACGCAGGGATGCGGCACTGGGGATGCTGCGAGCTCAGGGTGCTGCGAGGCCTGGGG
>NW_010512116.1:0-269 GCF_000687285.1 Phaethon lepturus
CGCGGGTCGGGTTTTAAAAGGAGACGGCGGGAGCGCCGCGCGGGTGCCGGGGGTGGCCCTGCCGCAGTACGTGTGGTTCAGTGGGCTCGATTTAAAAAGCAATATTACTCACAGGGAAGAACTTCCGCTGGAGTATCTTTATTGGGGTATCTGCAGGCTTGTCTTTGGTACCGTGTTGGGGCGGGAGTAGTCGGTGCACTGCGTTAGTCTGCGGTGTCACAGAAGCAGGTTTGAGAGGCTTTTTCCGGTATTGGTTCCCCCCAGCGGGC
>NW_010512116.1:340-18023 GCF_000687285.1 Phaethon lepturus
TGGGAGCTACGGCTGCAACAACCGTCTGGCCCTGCTGCTGACCATGTATCTCGGAAGGAGTCAGTTCACCCAGTTTTCTGCAGCTTCACCCTGAAACAGCAGGTCCTGAGCAGAAATGGGGAGGACAGGAGCGTCGGCCTCCGCTGCTGGGGTAACGGAGCAGCGACAAGTGCTGCCAGAGCAGGGCAGGTCCTTGGAAAGAGCACACTGAGATTCTGTACAGCCCCTTCCTGAGAAAACTGCTAGCAAAGCAAACAGTGTGGTTTCTGAGAAGCAAAAGAAGAGCAGGGAAAAGACTACAGTACTTCTTTATTTAAGAGAATTTAGATTTTTATCTCTGAGTTTAGGTGCGTTAACACAGGGTACTCTGCAATATAAGCCCTTCGTTTCTGCAAATGTGGCTGCTTTTCTCAGAGTGATTCACTTCGTTGTTAATATAAAAATGTAAAAAGAGTGTTCCTTCTTAAATAATTGACTCAGCTGGTAATGTATTTATTTATAATATTTATGAGCTTTCAAAAAAACATTTAAAATCCACAGATGTAAGTGTTCTTACATGTTGGTCGATCGTGCTATATCTGCAGGAAGATTCAAGGATCAGACAGACTGGTAGAGGTTCTAGATACTCCGTAGAAGGCAATGACACATTTTAATGACTAAACTGCTATTTAATTAGTCTGAAGTTTCCTCTTTGGATTTCTGTGGGTTTTTTTCCTTGAATAAGAATAGAGGTGGATTGGGTGGGGTTTTGTTTGGTTGGTTGGTTTTTGTTTTTTAAGGAATAGGTCTTTTTTGTGGCCAAAATTAGCTTCCGTTGTCTTTGTTCATTGTCACATGGTATCTTGTGAGCTGGTTGCTTTCCCGGCTGATGGCCTGTGGAGCTGATTGCAGTTCTGAAGTGCAGAGTGTAGCTTTTCAGTGTGATGTTAATACAGAAGTGTGGAGAATAAGAATTAAATTAATTTGTGGTAAGGACTTTTAAAAAAACAACAAGCAATTTCTTCATCTACAGTAGTCTCTGTGATATTTGGAATGGATTTTTTTTTTTAAATTACAAGGGGATTTTTATAGAAGTGTAGTTAAGAGCTTTATTTACCCCTAATTGCTATTGCAAATCTATTAAGTGTGGCTAGATGCTGCTGTCAGAGAAGGGAGCCGTAAACCAGTTGAAGAACCCCAAAACCTCAGGCCAGGTCAGGCAGCAGTGCTTGAGACCAAGCCTCATATCCTCCATCTTCTGAAAACAAAATTGGATTGAGGTTTCCCATGTGAAATCCTTTCCCATTTGCATCTAATGAACTTTTTCTCCTCTTGCTTTCTTCAAGTCACGCCTCGAGTGCCGGTTCCTGTAGAGGCAGGAGATAGTGCTATGTACACACCTCTCCTAATGCACAGCGAGCAGGTGGATGTCCTGGAGCGCCTTGACGTGGTGTTGAGAAACATTTCAGAGCTAAGAAAAGAAGTGGAGGAGCTACGAAACAGCCTGCAGCGCTTGGCTGCAGAAATCATTGGTGAAGTCAGGTATCGACCCTGCCCCTTTCTCTTTTTTCCTACTGTTGCACACAATTCCTCCGTAGCATGGTGAAACTGCCATGACAGAGTATGTTAAATTTAAATCCAAAAGTGGAAAAAGTGTCTATTTCTTTTCCACTGGCATTATGTCTTGACCTCCAGTGAGATGAATGTAAAAAACCTGTATGTTTAGCCAGGGTTGTTTTTTTTTTCTTATGGAGTATTAAGTAGTGACGCTTGGTTCATATTCTAGCCTGGGAAGGTTATTTGTTCTGTAAATGTTTTTTTTAACCTTTTGTTACTGCTATTTTCTCTCTGCTGCCAACCGTAGGCAACTTTTGATACAGAATAAAAAGTCCTCTGCTCTGCAAGATGTTTCAGGATACCATGGACTTTGTTTGTTGAGGAAATCAGAGGAATGCATGTGATGTGATTACCCCTTTGTGTATGGATGGCATATATGGATTGTATATAGACCAAGTCCGTGGTCAGACTTGCTTTAACTGTAGAATATGATGTTTTGTGTATGGCAGCGAGATGTTTGTATAAGGAAGAGTAAGTCACCTTGTGAGTTCTTTGGATATAAAGTAAATTGGGTAGAATCTGCTAGAGAGGAGAAAGGAAGCAAAATAACAGACATTTTGGTATCAAGTGTTTATTTGTTTCTCTTTTTGCCTTCCTCAAAGGTCCCATCTGGAAGAAACCCAGAAAGTAACTCGCCGGAGGCGGTTCCCATTTCCTAGAGAAAGAAGTGATTCCACAGGCTCCAGTTCAATTTATTTCACGGCCAGCTCAGGAACAGCCAATACGGATGATGGAGAAAGTGAAGGAGGGTAAGCAGAGCACTGGGTTAGAAGCAGCTTTTATGGGCTTTGGTGCCCAATTACTGGAGCAGTTTATAACATAAAGGAAGGGATTTTTTTTCCCCACTAGGTGTCCTGTGGTTTTATTTGCTTTTATTACAGTAAGTCTACTACTGCCTGGGCCAGATTGAGAGAAGTGCGATGATTCTGACTTTCGGAGAAATGGGGGAAAGAAAAAAAAAAAAAAAAAGATGTGTATAGTTATTGAGGATTTTTTAAAGCAGTGATTTGATTAGGGAACCTTGCAGGAAGAACGGAAGTAGAAGTCCAGCCTGGGACTTAAATGAGAGAGTTTATAAATAAAATTTCCATCCAATAATATAATCTTAGAATGTCTGGAAAGCTTCAGAAAGTTAAAAATATATTCCAATTAACTAAAATGTCTTCGGCTAGGGTATTTCTTACAGATTTTTCTCAGTGTGCGATCGGTTGTGTTGCTTAAGTTCTTGTAGTTTAAAAACAGGTGAAAAATACCATGTAGTTTAAGAACATTGGTAAAAATTATAATAGAGATGCAAATATTGTCAGATAACAAGAGGTCTACTGCATACATGTATGTGACTGCTGCTTTTCTGGTGAAATGCTTCTGTGCCTTAATCAGATGAATTCTGTAGCTTTTGAGGTACGTGTGTTCTAAAACATGCAGCACTGGCTGTGTACGTTTTCCAAGGGAAGCTGAAATGAAGAGAGAAGTTTGGACTTGATGGTCTTTTCCAAGCCAAATGATTCTACGATTCCAAGTTAATCGTAGCACTGAGAGCAAGGCAGGCAGAATTTGGACATGACATGCTGTTTGTGGCAGCTAAATGACCAGTAAGTTGGTGCAAAGTGACACTTGGTAGCATGGGATTGTAATCGGGGGACCAAGCAGCCATTTTGGAAGCAGCCTCCTCGAACAAAGGACACGGATCTGCAGGAAAGCAAGCTTTGTGACGGCCATAAAAATGTGTCGTTTTAGTATTTTTATCTCTAGTAGCTGGAATTGGTGAAGCAGGAAAGAGCTGATGTGACCTCATTCAGGTTAGAGAACCACTTCATTCATCTGAAGCAGGTGTTCGTATGAAAGCAAAATTAGGGAGTAGGTGATTCACGATGGTGTAATAGGTAACAAGGCTGCATTCAAATTTTAAAACTATGTAGTTGGTTCTAAAGACAAGACCTTGCTATCTAGATAATAGCAGATGCACCGAGTCATCAGGGTGCCAATGTATTTTGTAAAGCATGCTGAAACGGGTGGTCTTTTTCAACAGATACCAGCCCTAGCTGTTGTTGGATCATTAGAAAATTTTGTGGCGATAGAGCCCGACAGTAATGCTCAGGTTCAGAGAACACATCCCCCTCAGAGGACCTCCAGTGATCGGTGGAGCAGGGATATATGTTACTGCACAACCTCATTACTTCATTGGGAACCTAGTCGTGGTTGGAGGAGTTCTTACATTTTATTTAAAAGCTGTAGTTGGGTTTAATGACCAGTGTGGAGAATTAGTGGGTAAGCATCTCTACTTTGATTTAAAAAAAAATTCAAATAGTATATAATTTCTCACTCTGGTGTTTGTCCTGTACCAATAGGTATAATATGAGTCTGTTCAGGACCAGCTGCCTTTTTGTATGCAGTGTTGTCTTTTAGAGATGTAAATACTAAAGTTTTCTAGTAGAAAATCAGTGTAGGAAATGTAAATTTTGGAGAAGACTATTTAAGCTTTTTAGCAGACACTGGGAGGAAGAATAAGACTATTCTCAAGTGATAAATTTCAGCTGTGTATTCATTTCTGGCAATTGTATTATTTTAATGAAATTCAGGAAGAAGAACTCGTATTTCAGCCTTATTTTGTAAGCCACATAGACACAAGCACCTCCTCCGATTTCATATACAATTCACAAAAATCATCATGAGCTTTCAGGAGCCCACAGGTCTTGGGCTGCTTAATTTCTCTATATTGCATTGGCACTGCGTTGGTCTTTTGGCCTTCTTTGCCTCCTCTTGCCATGTGCTTTTTTGTTCCAGATAGTATGTTTTCATTTTCGTTCAGGATGTGCGCTAGCCAGAGGCCTCAACATACTGAAGCATTTAAGAACTTTCCATCATCATAAACTTGAGAAAACAGGCTGATAACATCTAAATCCCTCAATCTTTCTGAAAACTCTGAGTTTATGAAGTTATATACAGTATTACTTGTCTCTTTAAACTGGCAGCATCTTGTATGAGCTGTCTTGGAGAAAACATGTCTTTGTGGTGGAGAAAAAAAAGTATGTAGGAGCCATCCATTGCTGTTTGTTTTTAAAGACCATATCGTATTTCAGGAGCCTTCAATGTGGAAAGTGTTTTTCAGCTGAAGTACTGGAATCTTTGCAGCTGCCAGTAAAATGGTGTAGTGAGATGGTGTCACGACTGCGTAGCCCACAAATGTGCTGGATAGTAGGTTAGGATGGGGAATAAGAGAGTTTGAGGAGTTTGTGCGTAAGTACCAAACATGAGGTGTGGAGTACCATTATTCTTGAGAAATTATCAAGAAATGAGGCTTTTAATCTGAAACAGAGCTGTGTCAGTGTCACTCACCACCGTGTTGCTATGTTATCTATTAATTTAGTGCTGCCTACGTAATCTCCAGGGTGTTGTCTTGTAGTGCTTGGTTTCCTGGCTTTGAAGTGATAAGGCTGACTCTTACTTTATTTCTTGTCTTAAAACGTGTCGGTACAAAGTGGTGCGTTTTTTAAATTAATGGATGAGGGCTGGAGGCTGTGGTGAGTGAGGGTGTTTGTTTACCCTCTAGCAGAGAGGGAAATGCTTGAGCATTGTTGATGGTTCTCAGCAAATTGAAGCTTCGATAGCCAAATGTGTCTTGTTATCTGTGTGGCCAAATTACTGTAACTGCTTTCTTCAGATACAGGCTTTGGTCGCATATCTTTTTCTCCAGACAAAGGCAGCTTCACACACGGAGCAGTGAAGCTCTCCCTCGGAGGGGAAATTCAGCCAGGACAAAAGGCAATGCAGCTGTAGTTACTGAATGCCCCCAGACTGCAATGACTTTTAATTCTAGCAGAACTTGTTAAGTTCAACACATGGCTTGGGCACAGTTTAATTGGGTAACAATTACAAACATCCCCTAGAATTAAGTGTTTATATTACTTGAAGTAGCTTGCTTTAGGAAGAGAGCTTATTCAGATAAACCAAGAAAATCCAGATATAAAAGTGCACATTCTTAAATTACTGGCTGACTTGCGCTTACTCTTCATCTAAGAGCTTGCAGATAAATGTGAGGAGGACAAATAGAGAATCTTCTTCAAAACAGAAATTAGTTCTGTAAGTAGACAGCCTGCTGCAATGGTTTCAGTCAATATATAATGCTGTTTTAAATTGCCAGTTTAGGTGCCTGTATATGATTTGGGGGAGCTGAGTTTTAGCCATTTTCAGAAACTTTGATCTGAGCTTTTTCCTGGTTCATTTGACTAATTCTGCAGCTAATCATTGCCTGTGTTTTTGTACATGTGCTGTCTTTTTGTGGCTCGTCTGCTGTCTCCTTGCTGGACTTCTTGCTCGTGTGAAATAGTTTTGATTGCTCTCCTACTGTTTTGCACCTTTTCACGTGTCAGTGTGAACGAGCTGTTTTGTATTTAGCACTCAGACAAGATGATGGAGGTACTAGATATTGCCAAAACAGCTATTGTGTCTGAAATTTCCTGGAACAGGCTAAAAACCTCAGGTTATATTTTCCACATGGACGAGTATGTCAGATTTTTGGTTGAAATTCTCTTTTATAATCCATACGTTTAACAGAATTGTCCTGGCTCTGTTCTTAGTTGTTGAATTCTCTTACATTGAAGTTAGAAGGCCTAAGAGAAGCTGGTATGGTACGCCAGTGAGATGTGGACACCTGTGACTGAATTCTGTGTGACTTTCGGGGGCCTTCTTTCTTCAGCTTTTTGAGGTTGTGTATATTACATGAGGAACAATGATTGGTGTGTTATTTGAGACACTTGCATTGTACAGCATTCTCCAGCATAAGCTAACATACTCCTCTTCCTCTGTGAGGAAGAGTTGTTCTTTCTATACCATGTGTATAAAACAGTCATAGGCTGCACAGCATCTCCTCAAACTAATTTTGTGTTGCGTGTGGTTTTTTTCCTCAAAGGTACACCACAGCCAACGCTGAGTCTGATTACGACCGGGAGTCCGAGAGAGAGAGTGAAGAAGGGGAAGATGAAGTGAGCTGTGAAACAGTGAGAACTGCGCGACGGGATTCCCTGGATCTCGTCAGCGAGGATGATGCCCATTTAATCTTAGATTCCTCGCTAGAGGAAGGACTGGGTCAGCTACTGCAGCAGGCTGACCGCTTGCACAGCGGAGACGAGCAGGAGAAGAGAGAGGGATTCCAGCTGCTGCTGAATAATAAACTGGCGGTAAAGGTTGCCTTTTTATATTTTCCAGCAGTGATTTGTGTTTTCAGCTAAATGGCTGGGAAAGAGGAAATTGCATGTCTTAGCAGGGTCCAGGTCCCACGCAACAACTGGGCCAGCTTCCAGTGGCCCCCTTCCTCAGGAGCAGCTTGGGAGCGGGCTGAAGGCCAAAACTCTTCAGGCTGCAGCAGCAGCCAGTTCCCAGTCGCTTTCTGTCGTGGAACTCTGTGTCTCATCATGTCATCACTTTCCCTGAGTGAACACACCGTACATGTGTAAAGTAGCAGTACTGTGTCTATACAGTAAACTCAGCAAACGTTTTGAGAACATTTACCTCGTTGCATGTGCAATGGGTCCATCTGTATTCAGGACACTTGGTCTTTCCGAGAACTGCCCAGTGCACGTGTGTGGTGGTTCATGAAATAACTAAGTTACATATTCAAACAGAAGGGTTAGGTAACACTTACGTGTATATTAGTTAATGAGAAAAAAAACCTGGATGGTGCAGGTCTTTTGCCACCTTAAAGAATGTGTCTTTTTTATGTCCTGTAGGTGATGTGAATTGATCCCCTGCTTCAGTGAACACTGGAGCTGCCCGTGAGGTGTGGGGACGCAGCAAGGGGCAGCGATAGTTTTGCCCTAGCTGTTGCAGATAGCTAGCTTACACCGCAATGTGTCTTGCTGCAGCTGTTGTAGGCCTGCCTGTGCCTGCTGCAGTTGCACTGTCAGCCTCTGTTAGTGTTTACCGAAGTACTGCACAGCCAGCAAAGAAGTTACTAGCCTTACTCAGTTACTAACTGAGTAAACTGAGCCTCTTGGGTTACTAGCCTTTTAAAAAGCAAGACGTGCTTGGCTCCTGTATTTCCAGGAGGAACAGAAGGAAAGAAATAACAGATCACTTGATCAGTTCTAATTTCAAGTAGGTTGGTTTTTTTTTCCTTCTCACCAGGAAGAAATGTCAGGCCTGTTGGTTTCCGAAATTCTCTTGCATACTTCTTTCTGGTGATTGTCCCGCTTTCATTTATTTACAATACTATCACAAAAGAAATCAGACTGTTAGGTGGTTGTGGTTTAAGTTTTTACTTTTTTTTTTTTTTAAAGTAAGTTTGAGTTTGTCAGAACGTACCTGATTCAAATTTAGCAGTACACCTACAGTACTGTCCCGGATTGAAGAACAAGCCAGGATATGAAACTGTTTGAATACGGACTGAAGCATGAAAAAAGTAAAATTCAATTTGTGAATTTTAATGAAGTGGTGAGGTTTGGGGTGAATTTTTCCAGTGTTTTGAGGTTAGTGGAGACTGTTGAAGAACTGACCCCGGTATGGCCTTTGAAGGGGAGGGGTTCTTTGTTAGAAGGTGGCAACAATTAGACCTGTACCAGTAGTGTAGCATGGTAAGCTTAATTATAAATTTAGCCGTCTAGTTTGCTCTTTTGTGGTTTTGCTTCAGTTCCTGTAGAGTTGGGGCCTTTTAAAGTTTAAGGAAAATGTCTGTGTGACTTCCAGTATATGCCCCCCCTTGATTTTTCTTTCTCATGCTCTTTCTTAATGGCAGGATGGGTCCTGATGTATCACATTTCTGTTTTTACTGCAGTATGCAGACCAGAAAGACTTTCTTTGGCGCCTGGCCCGAGCACATAGTGATATGTGCGAAATCACAGAAGACCCAGATGAGAGGAGATCGTACGCATCTGATGGTAAGGAATTGCGTGTTCAAGGCAAGGGAAGCGGGGTGGTCAAAGCTGACATTACGCTTCAGAGTTAAAAACCCTGCTCCCCCTGCCCCCCTTCTTCTTATCTTCTTATGAATTTCTTATCTCTGACCACTTACTTGCAGGGAAAGAAGTGATAGACATTGCCTTACAGAAATGGGATCAAAGTGCTGAGTGCCATCAGTGGTATGTAACTTTTTACTTCTTGCTTTTAAGAAGCATAGGAAAAGGATTTGGAGATTACTGTGAGCTGAGCGGCATTTAAAAAACTTAAAAAAAACTCCACTCACCACCAAACTTATTTGCTCTGGGAGTATATTAACACTGATACTATTTTCCTTAAAAAGCCTTTTTTAACAGCTTTGATTAATTGGTGCAAGTAATGGCTTGACAGACAGTAGGTTTGGTTATGATTTTAGTAATAAACTTTGCTCTGCTTGCACCAATTTAATTATGAATTTCTCTGTGAGACGAGATGGGCAGAAAAGTTTTTGAGCAAAAGCTCCTAAATAGAATAATAAACTTCTTTGCATACTAAGAACAGATTGTATCAAGGTTTTGTGAGTCTGCACCTAACGAGTCAATGAACTTTGGTGGTAGGGAAGGGTGAACTTCTGGATGATGCTTAGAGAAACAAGCTATTGACAAAATGAGTTTGAGATGAATTGAGAACTATGAGCTCCATTTGGTGTTCACCAGGCTAGATTTAAAGACTGCATATTCTTTGGGCTACTCGTAGCTCAAGTGCATATGTTTTGAAAAGGTGAAGGAAAGTTTGTTTTGAAGCTTTCCTAGGAATTGTGCAGTTTCCCTTTCCAAAAGTGGAAGACAGTACTTTACTTGCCCAGCAGCTGCCTTCCGGGCCCGTGTGTGTGCCTGGGCGGGATGCTGCAAGCGTCCTGGCACAGAAAGGAGCTGCGCTCTGTCGGCGGCGCTTTTGACTGCGCAGACCCTGGGAAAACACGTATCGGAGCGGCCTGGTCTGTGCTGGGTGTAGATGGGCTGCCAAAGAATATGTTTCACGCAGATAACTTGCAGAAAGCTAGTTCCTGAGTTTGAGAGCTCAGTATGGTGAGGCTCTTTATTTTCTTTCACGAGTCCTCTGTTTCCTTTGGCCCCCTTTCAGCCCCCTGTAGAGTAATGTGTGGAGCCTTGAAAGCCAAGCTCACAGCCAGCTGCACAGCTGCGGGGGCAAAGTCTTAAGAGTTACATATTAAATATAAATGAGGTTTTTCCTTTGTGTTCCTCCAACATTCTTGGGTTAATTGTTGGGTTTTACTCTGTTATTAACATTTCGATAACGCTGTGCTGCACAGAGATGCTTGCTTTATGTCAAGAGGTGATATATTTGCCTCAATCAGCTATGCCTGTGAGCGTGGGCTTAGTGCTGTGCCAATGTTCTTATATTGGTCTTAATTCTGGAGTAAGTAGAAACATCATTCTTACCAGGCAGCCTTTTAGTCTTCTGGAGAGTGTCTCCTGGCCTGACACTGCTGTATTCTGCTCATGGATGCTACTTGTCACTCTGCAAAGCACTCTGGCTTTGAAATTGAGACAGAAGCATATGGCTCTTTTTTTTTAACAAAGATTGTTTTTTTTCCCCTCACGATAAAAGATGAAATGATCTGCAGTTTAGCCAGGCAAGGTGTTCTATGTTTGTATAAATGCTGCAGCAGGTGACGATTTCAGTAAGGAGGTAGGCAAGAGGGGAGGTACCTTGCTGTCTTTAGCAGCCTGAACAAAAAGGCTTTGGTTGCAACTCATGTATGGGGTTGAAAGAATTGCTCATCTTCTTTAAAAAAACACCAAAAGAGAGTTTGTAGAGTGGTACAGATATTTGTAGAGGTAAGGGACTATGCTTTTCTGGTGTTCTGGTGAATTCCTTGAAGAACAGTGTTTATCAGCAGTTACTGTGAAGGACTGACAACACATAAAATAGAATAAAAGAGAATTTTTTTTTCAAATGGAAATTACTGGGAAAACAGGATGCTAAATATCTTTTACCAAACAAGATCTGTGTTCTTCTGAGATGAGTTAAGTTTATTTGGAGGATCAGTTTGGACTACTGGCATCTAAATAAATGTCTCTATCATTGTGAAAAGGCTGTGTATTTTAGCCCTTAGTAATGAATTGCTGTTCTCAATTAAAGGTTTGATATGCAGTAGGAGTACTGGGACAGACAGTGTGACTAATCTGTAGCAGAGTATGGTGTTTGGCTTTGTCTGCTGGTTTAACATCTTGAAGGAATGAGTTTTTAGTCACCAGGTTGAGTCTTGCAGTTTAAGATGCTTTAATACTTGATTATTTGATACTTTTACAAAGCAAGGCTCTACTTCAGGGTATAATATTAATAGCTTAGCTCTGTAATTCAGAATCTATAGTGTGCACAAGTAATGGCTGTAACACGATGTGTAGTCATGTGTCTACAGTAGAAAACCTCAAGCTTTTCCAGCTACGATGCTCTCAGTGCCAGTTACAGCCTCTGCCCACCGCCTCCCACAGCCATTTTGCTGAAAGAGTGCTCAATTCTTGTCCTATTAGACCTGTCTTTTTTCCAAATGGGGAAGGCTTCTGCACATCTACATCTTGCTTTTAATTCTAGAGAGCAGCTGCAGAAAGGACAGCTGCAGAAAGGAAATAGCAGAGCAGCATGTGGGAGGCATGAGATTTATTGGAAATGAATATGTAACTACCTTTATCAGCCACAGAAATAATTGCTCTCTGCCATGCATAGAACAGGAAATTATTCCCTTTCCGGCACTGTATGGGTCATAGGATGGTTGCAAGCTGTTTTAATTGCAGTCTCTCATTAGGGTAATTAATATTACGCTGAGAAGAAAAAATACTGCTAATGAAATGATGCTTAATACATTAAAAGATGCATAGATAGGAAAAATACAGGATAAAACGTAGTTCCAAAAGACATTATAGGCTGTCTTGCCTTTACTCGAGGAATGGGCACATTGCTCAGAATTACGTTTAGTTCACTATGCTGTCTGTAGTAGCAATGTTTAGGAAAATAAAAAAAAAAAAAGGAAACAATACAATGATGGTTTTCCTTCCGTGCCATCCTTACCTCCCGCAGGGCGAGGTGCAGAGGTGAGTTCATAGCCATGATGGAGCTGTCCTCCGTGAGTTTGTGTAATCTCTGGTACAGATCCCAGAATTTAACGTGCTCTGGGTAGCAAGAACCTGCCCGCTCTGTTTGAAATTGCCAGTGGAGGTTTTAAAGCTTTTTTTGGTTTGATTTGATGCCCTAGCTCTTGGTTTATGGAGAAGTGAACAGAGAATGATTATTCACACTTCCTTTGTAAAGGATGGTTTTATTCTGTCATATTTCTCTCTTTAGTATCTTGTTTCCCTTGCTGAAGAATCCTAATCTTTTATTATCTCTTTTCATAGGGAATCATTTCATTGTCTCTCATCACACATGTTGTCTTTCCTGTATTACTCTCTTCCTACCTGGAATCCTACCTGCAATGGGAATTCATTGCAGAACACAAGTTGTGGGAGCAGCGTGGATTTGTATAATACTGATGTGATAATCCTTTCCATTCTTACCTCCATATACAGTGGTCAATGTTGTCTTTCTCTTTTTTCCACAACATACTAAATGGACATTTTAATAGAAATATTCCCAGTGATTTTAATGTCCCTCTTCTGTGTGATACAGGCTGTGTGAAGTCTGTGATTGTGTAAGTGTCGTTAGGGCTGCATTTTTCCTGTGTGCATTATTTCACATTGACCGTCATTTTCTATTTTATCAATTGCCACTTAATGCTTGTGGGTTACTTAAGATGCAGTTGTACTGGTTTTTGGTGCTTATTCATTGTCCTCTGTGTTGTATCATTTGCTTCTGTTGCACAGCTCACTCCCCCTTTTATTGGCTTTAAGGTGTGATGCTTGTCAAGCAAGACAGAAGATACTTTGCATACAATCATTATTACAAGTAAAACTTTTTTTCCCCCCTCTCTCAGTGCCTCATAGTTACTGCAGTAATGACTAGTATTTTAAAGCAACAAACAAAGAAAATAACTTTGTGAACGAGAAGGGATTTCTGAATGCTGGCGAAGGCAGCGCTGTGTGGAGCCTGACTGGCTGCAGCTCCGGAGCATTTTGTGGCTGGATGGTTTTAAGGCTTTGGCAGCATGATAGTGGTTTCTCAAGAGTGACAGAGAAAGCAGTAAGCGTCTGGGACTATGTCTGGACTAGCTTTGGGATCTGCCCAAATATGAAGGAGAGTCCTTTCATGGATCTCTTGGGTCTTTTTGACATTAGATTTGGTACAAAGCTGTTATTGTTAGTCTCTTGCTCTTGGATGTCAGCTGCTCCCAGGAGAGCCATCTCCGCAGAGCTGGTCGAAACAGAACTGAGGTTTGATCAGGGCTACAGAGACAAATCAGCCTTTGTGCAGTGGGAGTGATCTCTGGCTGTGCTTTTCTTGTAGGCACCACTTAGGAACATAGAAACGCATGAGAGTTGTGTTGGGCATTTGATGTATTTAGTACCTTTAGAATAGATTTGTGTATTGTAGGCTGAGTGATAGTATACCAAGTGTTCTTAATACCTATATACGCCTGTCTAGAATTACCTGATTTCTTACTCTTGATACAGGCACCAAAATAATTCTCTGCTTTAATTGTAAGAGATCACTGAACAGACAGATCTTATGTCCAGCTAACTTGGTTACTCCCTTAGCTGATTTCAGCTCATGAATAGGAGGACAGAGCAAGTTCGTAAGTTTGTTCTTGCTTGCTTTTAGGGGTGGATGGAAGAGGCATCGATCGCTGCACAAACCTGTGTGGTTTTCTGCTTAGACATGAGTACGTGATATTGTCACAAATGAAGCGAGAGGAACAACCGTGGCCTTGCTAGAGTCCCCTGTCCGTTTCGGTATGGCTGTTCGCAGTGCAACTGCAAGCACGTAACAGCAGCTTTAGGGATTGGGAAAGGATAGTGAGCTGTGTGTTTGCCTTGGCTTCTGCTTCTGTTGTTAGAAGAAATATTGGAAGTGCAACCAGAGCAACGAGGGATTTCAGAGGTCCGCCTGGGAAAAATTTTGCAGGTGCTGCATTACCAGCTTTTGTTTGAATCGAGTATTTTGCATGGGAAATTAAATGCTATTGGCTGATAGCTGAAAGCTGTCACTGCAGAAGAAGTAATAAGCTTTGGCCCTCTTGGAGCTGTTATATATGTTACAGAGAAGTGGGAGGAGAATGCCTTCTTGGGTTGGATAAGCCTCCAAAATGTGCCCTCCCTTCTGAAGAGTCTGTCACTTTTGGTTGAGCATCTTGCACACTTGATAGCTGCTGAATTGTGTACCAGTCCTTTTAAATTCTTTTGCTATATCTGACTGTCCTGTGGGTGGATATAATTTTTTTGAAAAGTGACAGCATTCCGGATATGAATTGAAGATAGCTTTAATTTTAACAATTGGCAGTACTTCAGGATTTAACTCTTGATGGATTATTGCCCAGATTTGGCCAATTTTGAGCCATGTCTGGATTTATGAGCTGAGCGTTTCCTGTTCTCTGGGTGGATTAAACAGGGGAGTTACAATATAGATTAGGGGCAGAAGCAATTATAACAAATAGGAATAGGTGTTATAAGATATTTCAGCACTTAGAGGAGGAAAAATATCATGCAGCTAGAGCTGCCTGATAGCATCCCCCTGACTCGGGAGGGTCCCTCCCTTCATCAGGGGTGTCAGTACCCTGAAACATCTCCATGTCCCGAACCACAAAGGCTCTGGGAGTGGGAACACAGGAGAGGAGTCAAGAATGAGAAAGTGCTAAAAAGTATGAGCAAGGACAGAAATCTCAGCAGGGAACAATATTCCCTCCTTCTCTTGGAGATAGTGAAGTAACTTGACATTTACTGTCTGTGGGTTGCTTTTTATTTGTTAGGCATAAGGAAAAGAGAAGTTCTGAGAACTGAGGTCTTAAGGGTATATGAGTATGTAGTAGAAAGCTCACACAGCACAGTAGGTAATGCTACAAATGTGGAAAAGAACTCTGCAAAAGGCTTCATTTTGCAGCTCTTCTCATCGGTATTGATGCAGGTGACACCTTCCTTGAAAGCACTGGTAGTTCCTGCAGTCTTTTTTCAGTAGTTTGAACATCTTGCCCAGGTATGTCCAGGCTCTTTGTTGGTAGCTCTTGGGGAGGACAGCTGAAACTGCAAGTCTTCTGAGTAAAATCAGAGGTTTAAATAAGCATGAGGTCACGCCATAAAAATTTTATGTTCTACACAATAAATACCGTTTGTATCTTCAGACTTCATTGGGGATGAATACCTTTTGTTCTATGAAAAGAGCACATCTGGTCCTTTCCTTCTCCCTCCTGAGGCAGGCTAGAGATCTTCAGATAAAACCAACATAGAAATTGGACAAAACTGAAGACATATTCTGTGTCCCAGCTGAGGTAGCTAATGAAGATTTGAACTTTTTTAGGATACCGGAAAGGTGGATTTCAGTGCAGGTAGAGAAGGGCATATTTCAGCCTTTCTTTTCTGGGGCAGTCATTTGAATTTTGGCTTAAATCACTAATGAAAATTAGCTTTGGCTTTAGCCGTGTGCCTGAGTCAACTCCTTACTAGCTAACACATAACTTAACATAGTTTGCCAGGTCTGCTTGGAACCTGAATATGTTCATAGGAATGTGAATTCAGTATGACACACAGCACTGATCCAGGAAAGTGTTTGGTTTCTGGTGTTTAAGGAATCAAGAACACAGAGTGGGGAGGGACCTCCAGAAAGTCATCTCACCCGTCTTCTTGCAATGGTGCATGCCAGGTATGCCGAAACTGATCCCTGAAAACTTTTAGCGATGGGGCTCACCTTCTCTCCCCTTTCTCCTGTTTTATCAAGTAGTGTATTTAATTACGTGAGTGTAATACATATATACATGTGTATATAAATAATACCTATAACTATATGGATATTTCCTTATATCAACCTGAGCTTTGTTTTTATTTCTGTCCTCTTGATGTGGAAAAAAAGTTTGACATGAGGAACTACTTGTAAGAGAATACAATAGTTCTTTTGAAAGAAAGCAGCCCTACTTGTCACAACCTTTTAGTGTGGTGGTGTTCTGCAAACCTCCCCTTCTTATTGTTGTCTTATGGATGATATCCAGCTCGTCCTTTTTTTTTTCTTTTTAATTTACTATTCAAAAATTTTCTATAGTACTTTAGCTGAGGCTTGCTAGTACAGCATCATACTATTGCCTTGGGCTGCTTATGCTCTACTGTAACCTTTAAATTTGATTCTCTGCAGCCATCCCCCCATTAATTGGTGAATTTTCTAGCATATGCTAGTCTGCAGCCTATTTAAATGTAATCTCTACTATATTACCCAACTTAATGGAGTTACTTAATAGCATCAGTGCTGTTGTCGGGATTTTTTTGCCCCTCCCTTCAATGTCCATTCATTCACAGTAATTTTCAGAGAACAGTTAATTGTGGAAAAATTAGGGAGACTCAGGTAACTTATTCACTCCAAAACAGTCCTGTTCTTTCTGATGGGTGCTTTTCAAAACAGATTAGACAGACCTTCAGCAATGAACCACCCACGTTCACCCTTCGATGAACTGCACATCAGCTTTATACCAGTTACAGCTATACGATGCTTCCTTTGTTTGCGTACAGGAATTTCACAAAAAGGATGCTAGTGATCCTAAAACTTAATGTACATCAGTCTGTCTTTTTTTTGTCCTTGTTCATTTCTCTAAAAGCAGGAGATTTAGATCACTTTGACATGTTGTTCTTGTCTCTCTTATTGGCAAGACTGGGAATTCGAGTTGCTAGAAAATTCTGCATCCCATATGTAATAAGGCTGAGGTTTTGCTGTTTTGGGGTTGGTTTGGGTTTTTTGAGAGCTTGTTCCTAAGACATTGCAACTGCATTAACCAAGAACAACTCATTGATAGTGGCTGGTGCAAAGCACAGATGGATATTAAAGACAACCCCAAGCTTCTGAGCAGATTTTCTGTCTATCTGGAAGTGGTTTTGAGTGATCGTCTGCGTTCATCCCGAGATTCCTAGGGTTGCACTCTTCTGACTTCCAAGTTGAGAGTGATACTATCTTATGTGATATTCTGCCTCAAGCCCTTAAGGTGGTATATGAATTACTCATTTGTGGAAGCTGGGCTCTTGCTTTCTCATCTTAGTGTATCTTGGTCAAATAAAATGGTCTTTGTGCAGCTGATGGCCCTTGGGAAGGGTGAGGCTTTGCTTGTGTAGCAGCCTTTGGCTGCTTTTGCAGAGGGACGAGAGTCGTCGTGAGTTGCTTCAGTTGTGTGTTCTTGTTGGTTCCACCAGAGCAAAGCTGAGATGCTTCTTACTTGGCAGATAGGAGCCATAATCTGCCTTGACTGTACAATAAGGAACAAAAATTTAAAAAATACAGTACTGCCTCAGTTTAAGAAAATTAAAGTTGTTTTCATATAAAATAGTGAAGAGCTTCATACAGATATCTGGGCGTTTGGGAATTTTTTGGCTTGGCAGTGGGATAATGTTTGTACTGCTATAACCACAGCTCTTGTGGATTCTACTAAGGAGTCAAACTCCTATGAGGTCTCCTGCAGAGAGAGAGGTCTCATCCAGAGCAATTGCGAGAAGCCTGCAGAGAGCTTTTTCCATAGCTTTGCTCCCGGTTGCCATATCACTTCAGCTAGAACTACATCTTCTGTCACTTTTCCACCAAGTTGTGCAAGCATGTGATGGAGGACACCTACTTAAAGATAAAAGGTTTGGACCGGGTCTATGGGAATTTAAGACACATGGTTTGTTTTTGTGGTTTTTTTTTTTCACTTTCTCACTATACATACATGTGTACTTACTTATGTACATGCTTTCCCTGTGAACCAAATACTACTGCAGGACTTGGTAATTATCTCTTAAATCGTTCTGCTTATTTGTATGCCATAGAATAGCCTGTTTTGCTTTCTTCTGAGCGACTTTATGTTAAAAATACGTGTTTAGTTCCATTACATAGTTTATGTAATTAAAATAAATGTTTAGTTATAGAGTAGATACACTTAGGTTAAATGTGGATATATTTGGATGTTATTAAAACTTGTTTAACATGCAGCTAAAATCAATATACCAGTCTCTAGATTAGGAGATGCAGAGTTTAATTAGCGGTGTATTGTGGAAAAAAGTTCACACACACAAGTAAAATAATTATATATATATAAAAA